>NW_026018916.1:11226825-11228476 GCF_020466585.1 Dendroctonus ponderosae | reverse complement strand
AACCCAAAGGTTAAATGTTGAGGACGGCGTACGACCCGGTTTTCCTAGTTCTCGATTGCTAAGTCATTTTGATCATGGCACCAACTTCTGGAATCGAATGGACAATCCTCTCACAAGGTAAATGCATATATCAAAAGCATATGATGTTACATCAATAAATGTATTGAACAAAATGTACTTCATGTTACAAGCACCCATGGCAAGATTATATACCGAAGACGATTAGAACAAGCTACGTAAGTGAGTCGTAGTTAATCCAGTAGAACTGTCGGTAGGTCTTGTCTGTAAATTTACAGGTTTTGTAAATTAGAATAATTTCTATCTCACTTTGATTTTTAGTTCCATAAAAATATGTATGATGAAACTTGATTTTTCCATCGGTCTGTCTGATTTTCACGTTTAATTTTGTTCAACATCAAAGTATGTTTGAATACATAAGAATACAAGGACTGTACATTCTTGGACACATTTATCCTTTAGTGTGTTTCGCAAACAATGCCATTAAGTACAAATTGGAGTTGATAATTTTCAATTTTAACCATGACAACAACGAACATTCTGTAGAGCTTTTTACGTTATATTATTAAATGATCAAGGATAAACTCCATCAGATTCATGATAAAATTATACTCGCGGATAGTTTATAGTAGTTCTAAAGAATATTTCAATTTTATTTACTTAAAAGACTTTCTTATATTAAATAAAGTATAAATCTTGTGTTTCAGACACTCCTCATTAAGCAGAACCTTTGGACGTCCATCAGTTTCAACCACACAGTCCAATAGCTCTTTCAACGTACCTTGGCGTAGGAGCGTCAGCAAAGACTTAGCTTCGGACATAGAAACCGTTTTCAATGACCAAAATAGTGGGACACTGACTGCACGCGTACCCAGAGGAGGTAGGTGACGTTGTGGTTTCTAATGTCGATCGTGTTTATTGCAGAAATATTAACTTCTACGATAAGAAGAATAACTTCGACTGATCTAGTGTGAAAGTGCATTATTTGATGATATTTGAGGACTTCTTCCTATCGTAGAAGTAATATTTCAATATGTTTTTCCACTCTTTAATTGCCCTTGATCACCCCATATTAATGCCCTAATTTTCTGATGTAGAATAGTTTGTGTTGTGAACGAGACAATGTTCTGTGTGTAACACAGTTGTGTGTTTATGTAAAACAACCGTACCTAAATAAGTAAAAGTTCTTTTTTTAATTTGAATTCGACCTAATTGTTTTAGGTAAGCACACATTAGTAGAGCATTTTTGATGTACCAACTAGATTTTTGTACCGACTTATAGTTCCCGTAAGTCGAGTTTTTGCAACCTTTTGAAGTTTTTTTTCTTGTATTTTGAGATGTTGTGTTGTTTTTTTCGACCTATAGGTTTTATGGGACTGTTGATTCAGATTTAGAGAATGTATGTGCTTGTTTATTGACACTGTTTCTGATCAGAAATCACGTAAGTTGTGCTGAATGGAATATTGGGATGTTATTGGGTGTGACGAATTGTGTTCAGAATTCGGTATACTTTCTTTGATGTGAGTTATTCTTTGAACTTGTGGATACTGTATGTTATACTGGGAATTCAATATACAGGGTGATACAAAATTGGCGTCATTCCTTTTAATGAGCGTTAAGAAAGTACGAAAAA
>NW_026018916.1:11174135-11226725 GCF_020466585.1 Dendroctonus ponderosae | reverse complement strand
ACTCTGTCGCGTCTTCGTGGGCCTCATCGATCAACTTCTGCCCATTGTTGTACACGGTGTTAACGCGCGGCTCGTGGTTTTCCACTTCAGTTTGCGGCGACTGGTTCTTCTCCTGCAACGTGTTAACCTGGGACAGGTTGTTGCCGTATTCCGTGGAAGTTGCCAGGGACATTTTTTCGGCTATCCCAAAAATTGCAATTGTACCTATTTTTTAACTGTAACATTGACGGTTTTATTTGTATAACTTATTTTTTTATTAGCTTTGTGATTTCAGTCTTACTTCGGTTTTTATATGAAATGAACTAGAAATAAGTTGAGTGACAATGACAAATAACTTTCACGCAAATGCCTTGTAACAGTTTTATTTTAACTGTGTTGTACGCATTCTTTTTCTTTTGGAATGTAACCATTTCATTTCAAATTAATGAAAGTTCAGAAAAAAATTCGGACACCTTTACAGCTGCATCTGCATTGCAGAGTGATTTTGGCACGCACAATGGAACTAATTTAGTGCAAAATGCAACAGCATCACACTTTGAAGGGTTAAATACGGAATCCGAGTTGTCTTCAGAAGCTTCATCCGAAAAAACGCACAATATTAACGAAGTTTTCGAAAGTGAACATCCCCCATGGTATAAGGACGCCTTAAAAGATATTGCTTATTACTTAAGAGCGCATAAATTTAACGAATATGATAGAAGATATAACAGACTTGGTGATAACGTTGCAAGGTATTTGGGAATATTTTTTAACAGTTGTTTCTGGCCTTTTATATATATATATTTAAGAATAGAAGCGTTCAAGCATTGTTCAAAAATTTCGATTTTGAATTCAGAAAAGCGAGTTATGTCACAAAATAGGTATACCGAAATAACAGCGCAGTAATTTTCATACTTCTTCAGTAAGCCAGCGGTTTCATTAGCTATTTTCATGCGGTCCCTTTGTTCCTAATTAGAACCATGCGGACAAAAGGCAAAAAATCGGGACTCTTATAACTAAAACTCCCTAAGCCATCACTTTTATAATGTGGAAAATACATTACTAAAAAGAATGGTTTCAAACAAGTTAAATTTTAATTCGGACTTAATGCCATTCATAAATTTCGCTTAAGAGTGTTTCTGGAAATTTTAAGTACTTAATATTCAGCCGTTTTTACACTGAACATGTTTCCCTGGTTTTAGAGTACATTTTCGTTATTAATTTATAATTAAAGAAACTGAGCCTGGTAGTTTAGTGAATGATGCTAAAAACGTTTTTCAAACATTTCTTCCATAAGCTATTTGCTGAAATTTTACCTCTTTAGAACAATTATGAATGACCAGTCCAATGGTCTATTTGAAATTAATCGGATTAGCTAAATGAAATCGAGCGTTGACAACGTTTAATTTTGCTATGAATTCTACCTTTTTAAGTTGCTGTCGGCAATTATCCAAACGTAAGCTATTAAAACTGAATTCTGACTAAATGTTTCGAGCCGGCTTGAAAATGAATTATAAAGCCATTTCATGCTTTAATAAAAACGTATTTTCCTTTCGCATTGCATCGAGCCATTCTGTTTCAAGAACAGAAAGAGGTAATCAAATGTAAACACGGTTTTATAATTGAGGAAGTTGAGTGCATTTTAGAGTAGTTTTACCTACATACACCACTCGTATTCGCCAGCCATATATAACAACGAAAAATTTTTAATTAAAAATGACGGAAAATGGATAGAAATTTAAGCAAACAATTGGGGTTTTTGAAGCATTAATTGGAAATATTTTGCCAGGCAAAGAGTACTTAGACAATTTCTAATACTAAATGGTAGCAAAGTTAATTGAATTTTGTTTTGGATGCTGGTGGTTGAGCTGCTTAAGGAATCGTAGTTGAATATTGCACAGTTCTTGGAATGCGAGTCTTCAACAGTAGGTTCTAAATCCTGACCAAAAACAGTAGATTATTTTTGTAATTCCCATTATTTTCTTTCTTCATATGCGACATGTTCTCAATTTTGCTCATACTCTGAACGTAATCTCTATCTAAACTGATTTAGACCCATATTATACGATTACATAAGGAAATGACGATAAATTCACTTTGATATATTCCTCCTGGTTCGCAACGGGTGCCAAACAGGGCCATAATCAGGAACATCGATTATATATCAAATATGCTGGATATTTAATAATTGCCCTAAAGACACGCGCTCATGACAACAATAGGAAATTAACATCTGTTGTTTCGGTATTTCTGCAGTTATGTATTACTGCCATGCAGAATAATATCGCCTATAATTCCTAGTGTTTATTGCCCATCGCTTTTGATACCATAATACCCTTTAATCAGTGTGGTGTATGGCAAATTGCAGTTATTTAAAATACATTTGTAATGTCTCCTCGTATGTGGAATGAACGATTTTATTATACTTATCTATTCTTATAACGGGAATTTATTATTAGAAAATATCAACTAGAGTTGAAGAATGTTTATCTCATTATGACTCACCTTATTTAGACTCAAATAGGCATCCTCTTCTACTTTTATAGCAATTCAGTGTGTGCATAGGTAATACGATCCAATTACATTATTCTAATGCAACAACACTTTTCTACAGATGTTCAATGGAACATTTCAAACTTACTCTATTGTAAGACTAAGATCACTTATCGGTATGCAAAAATAACAATGTTTCAGGACAAATTTTCAATATTTTCCGAAACCTCCTTTGAGATCGCTTCATTGGGAAGTGCATAGATACTGTGAACCTTCATTTTTACACTGTGTCGATTATCTTAGGAAGAAATTAAAGCATGTAGCTTTAAGCAGGCAGGTGGGTGAAAATAATTTATATTCAAAAGTTTTCCCAAAGTGAAGGCAAAAATTTCTATTCCTATTATATTGTTGTTAGGATGACACTTCGATTGTTGCACAAGAAAATAATTGGGAAGCTAACTCTACAAAATTAATTCAAATTGACGAAGAGTGTATTAGAATGCGAAAGCTAGACGAGGAAATTGCCGAACCATTTGAAGGTAATTCAAGTTCAAGTTTGGAGCTTCATTCTTTACTTATTTCAATGATCAACAGGAAATATGTAGGTTTATTGAGCTAATCGTTGGTTCCTTAATAGGTGAAATGAAGATACTTTAGGCTGCCCCAATTAATTTTGCTTTTAATATTTCGTTAATCATAATCTGCCACTTTTAAGTGAAGCTGCAATTTTCTTTAATTCTCGTTGTTATGGCTGCTCGTAAAAAGTTTGAAAATTTGATAAACTTTGGGTTAAAAATCCGAAACAAGGGTCACGGATCCTGAAGTTTTAGGTCTCATTTGGAAAATTCCGGCAACTTATACAGATATACGCTTAATGTTCAATATGCGCTAAATGTTAATTTTTTCCACTGAAGATGAGAGTTAAAGTGTTATTTCCGTTTTGTTCTATAACTGTTTTTGTACAATAACTCCAGAAACATGCATTTTGGATTTTTTCACTAAATGAAACTTCTGTTTTAAATATCTGCCAAATTAATTTGTTCTCTCTAATAAGAGCTTAGTAAAAGACATTTTTGATATTATGCAACCTTCCTGAACTGAGTTGCCAGAATATTTTGGAATTCTCTCTAGTTGGAAAACTGACAGAAACATTTCATTTTTATCATCTTCCATCTCGACTTTTGATGTAATTTTTTTAAGTTTTAGATGCTTTTATCAGAAGACGTCAATTGCTTTTCTTTATCTATTTTTATCTTTATAATCTTTTACTTTCTATATAATCTTTGTTTTCTATGTCTTGATGTGAGAACTCCGATTTATAGGAACAAACGCTTGTAAGGCGGTTTTTTAATACTTGAATAAGAACATCGTGAAAAAATCTTCGATATGTAAATAGTAATTCGTAATCTTGTAAATTTAAGTTATATTTTCAATTGATCATGGGAAAAATATGTGGTATTAGCTTTTTCAAGCTTTCATTAGCAATTTTCGTGTAAAAATTGAAATGTGTCCTTTTCATCAATATTAAAAAAAATAGTTTTAAGCAAAACTCTGTACAACAAGTTAATTCAAATGACATTAAAAAAATAGTTCAAGTATCGTCCAAACAAGTGATAAACTGACTGTTAAATCGTTTTCTGCGAGTTTATGTAGAAAAATCACATAAAAGGCAAATATTTAAGAGAATATTTATCATGTACCTCGATATATCTACAGAGTCTCCGGAAATAAAATTAACAATTTTTAATTAATAATTTTTAGTTATATTTTTAAATTGAGTGCCTAATTTTTTTATAATTATTTTTATTTTTGCACCATTGATTTAAATCCCCATTAACAATGGATTTTGCTTATTTTCTGGAATTATTTGGGTAATGACTTAGAATACCTAATCTACTTTAACAACTGATTATTAGAAACTCTCAAACCCTGATAAATTAATGTTTGTTTGCTTATATTAAACGCTCAGTAACTCTTTAACATCGTGTCTGATGTAATTTTGGTCACATTTTGGAATTTTGTTTCAAAACTTCTTTTGCAAATACATTTTTTGAGGCACTAATACTTCCAAAGGCGCATTTTATTATATTTTCAAATAGAAAAGTTTTGAATACAAGGAGGCTCATATAACTGCTTTGGAGGAGGTTTTCTGCCAAACAGTCTATCGGCAGGTTGACAAAATAAAAATTCTGAATTCCAATGTTTTAAAGAATCTGTCTTGTGATAATTTTGCATTAATTGCTACTCCTGTTTTTAGAGAAATATCAACAAATATTTGAAAACTTAGTTAAAAAAAAAAGAAAATTGACGTTAAAGAGTAGGTACTCTCAAAAATTAAGTTCAGTTTTTTGTTGGCACGTTTTATTTTTATTCAGCTTTAAGGCATACATTTTTAATAATACTTTAATTGAATAATAAATTGTTTTGCATCTTTCCTGTCTCGATTTTTCATGTCTTTATGAGAAGTTAAGCATTATATGTTAAAAAAAAAACATTCTTAAATTAAATACACTATTACCTTCATTTATTAACTCATTTAATTAAAAACGCTATAATATTTTAATCTCCCAATCAATCCTCAATTTATTTTTAACTTACTCATTTAGGACCATTAGAACGGTACCAATGGAGAGCAACAGCCAGTTATTTCATGTGCTGGTTTGTAATGAACGAAGTACCCGATTTGAAGCACATTGATGGATTTTGTGATAACTTTGCTTATTGCTTGGATAACAACACTGGCCCGAATAATCGAGATATACGGGCTGTAGATAAAGAACCATTCGCTTGCGCCCTTTATAGGTAATAAAAAATACTATAAAATATGTTCAATTAAGGAATCAACACAAATCCATCAACATACAAATCCCATAATTCGCTTGACCTGCGGCAATGTGTGGACATTTTTCTATATTCGATAAAAGACGTCTAGACTGGTTAGTAGTGATCCTCTGCCAACAAATATAAACGGTTGTAAGGAAATCGCTTGGTTTAAAATGCCAATTTTGCTTTTCCTTGACAAAGGCCAAACCTTTATCTGTTTGAGAATACTTACTTTATCTTTGCAGCTTTTGCCCTGACCCGTGTTGCCCGAACAAACACGTCACCCAAAAGGAAACTTGTCTGAACGATCCAAAAAATCCATGTTTTCAGGAAAATTCAGCCGGTTACAGAGAATGCCTGCTTAGAAAAGGCGAAAATAAAGAGTTCAGGTATTTAAAGCAATGCAATTTCTCACAGGATTGTTTAGTTTCCGAAAATATTTCAGCCTCTGTTCAGCTCTTTTCGATCTTTTTATTTGCTTACTATTCCAGACGTTAAGCGAATTTTTCCAGGCGAATAATTATATTTTCTCAAGCATACTTTAAAAATGCTATTAGGTTATCACTCTATCGTCAAGTTGATGCCTAAATTATAAGTTAACATCCGAGTTTTGGAACGGTCTATTATTGGAACATTATCAGGAAGGTATAATGCTATTAGGGTAACAAGGTGTTCAAGTGACAGCTTTTATGGGGGCTTTTATTGATTTATTTAGTCTTTATATTGTAGAAATTGCTTGGGATTTTATTAAATATTCAAGTAGCAATTTGTTTAAAAACAAACAATTTTTTTATTAGAACATAACAAGCCTTACTTACTGTTGAGTTTTAGGCAATTTTCATTTTTGCAACTCGGAAAGCTTTCAATTTCGTAATACTTCGAATAAATCCCGCAATGTTAATTACAGTCGTTTATTAGAAATTTACTATTAAAACTGCAGGTGTAGGTCAGGATTATGGACAAGACTATTAGTTGTTGTAAACTTCACGAACGAAATAACAAAACAAAAACATTAATTCAGTTTCGACATGGACTTCAACTTATTAAAATATTATTTTGATTAAAATTGCACATTCCGATTCTAATTAAATAGAACGTGCAATCAAATTAGTAATTGAAGCGTACTTAGTTGAAAGTTAAAATAAATTTGAGTGCCGAACAAGAAATTTAAGGTTTATGTTTCCATTTAACTGGTCGTATTAATTCAGTGTTTAGAGGAATTATATCACATATGTTGGGTAAACCTGAGGGACTTAATAAAATAATAAAACTAATCATCATTTTCAAAATCTGCTATTTTTCCCATTCTTTTTTAAGTCGTATTGGGACGGTGGTAATAATAATTAACATACCTGTACATTGTGGATTACTTTTCTAACGACAGTCCAGACTATGATCATGCAATTTTTTGCTTCGATTTTCTTCCACTTCCAGATCTTCTCTAGGAATTATAGGTGGTTCTGTTTTCTTAACCGATTTACATTTGTCATCAAATGAAAGTGAAAAACGTATTTTTGAGCACCGCATATGGTTTCAGGTAATTTGCCAATATCCAGCGACTGTCTAAAATCAACTTTTTTCATTAAATATTTTTATAAGCGACCTGAGGAAAATGTGTATAACTTTGACCAATCCTGTATGTAATTTCCACCTAGTTTAGCCCAATTTGAAAAATTCTTGAACATTTCAACTAATACAAACTAAAGCAAACCAGCCGAAAGTAGCCAAAATTGCCACAAATTTTGCAAAAATACCGCAAACTTAGTAAGTAAACTGTTCCAAAATTGAAGGTCAAAAACATTATATTTAAACTTGTCCAATTTTTGCTGTGAAAGTCGTGAAATTTGTATGCTTACGCTTCACTGTCCTTCGGTCACTTCAGTGTTTAAAGTGTAATTTATAATGCCTTATTCGAAGTGTTTCTACGAAGTTATTTTACCCGATTCTAACACTGCTGTAAAATTTGTCTGTTTCGTTCTACAGTTTAGTTCAGTACAGGAAAGCGCTTCTGGTTTTATTCGGGGTCGTTTGGCATTTCTAGATTGAACGTATTTTATTTAAAACTCTCTGTTGAAAATCGTTTGAAAATCCTTGCCATTAATGCCATAAAATATTAATCTTGTTTAAACTGCTCAAAGCTTTATAACTTCCGTTAGTGCAGTTTTTCCCTTAGTTTTGAATTTTATTAAATGAAAATCTATAACGAGGTTTTACTGGGTGTCGTAGGCAAGCGTAGTATTTGATCTCATTAATTCCAGCGCTAATATGCTTTTGTTCTAAGTTGTATTAAATATTTAAAATAAGTGTGTTTATTTCGAAAAACCCAAAGTTTTGAAAAAAAAGTGGAATTTTTTTGTAGAAAAATTTTAGTGGCATTGAATGAGAAAAACTGTTCAGCTTTGAAAATCCGTTTGCACTGCGACCTTTGCAAATCCCAATTTATATGCAACCTGTAATAGCGAATTCTAATAAATAAAAATTTATATTGAGAAATATGACTATCTGTGAGTCGCTTGAAGCACGAATTTACTTTAAATCGCCTCACTTTGAAGGCTAACAAATCTTGAACAAATTTGGAGCAAAGTCAAATATTCCTATGCTGCCAAGGAATTTTTAACTTTTCTGTATGTTTTATCATTTTTTGTTTTTGGTGATTCCTATACGATTATTATTCGCAATCATAGTATTAAACAAATTTACCGTAACATGTTCAGTGCCAACAACACTAGACCTGAAAATAAATGCTTAATGACGACTTTTTATTCATTTAGCTGATTTATGGTATACATACATTTTAACTTCATATATTGTTCCTGTAGGGGTATAATGACCATTATTCTTAAAACAAGCTCACATTTGCAATGTTGAATTTCAAATAGATTTGGAGGAAAAAAATAATTATACCTAAACAATTAAATTTAGGATAGTGATTGAGTAGATCATTTATTTACCTACATTTTTTTATGAAATTGAGTCGAAACTCAATTACTTTTAAAGCGTATGTGCTCGAATATCGTACAATGAAATTAAATAAGTAGGCCTTCAGTTTTATGTAATTCTACAAGGTTTGGTAAAAATTGGACTGCCATTAGTGGTTTTAATTTTGTAACTTACTTTGTTTGTGAAACTGAAATGAAACTAAAGTGAAAAAACTTTATGTCTTTAAAATTTTATATTAATGTTTGTTAATGTTTTGAGAATGTATGCTTTGTTTCGATTTTTCCATAAAATTTACATTTATTGGATTTATGATTTCTACTTTGGTTCAGAATGAACCAAATGAACAAATGGTTCAGAAATATACACTATTTTCGACTGCTTTCTGCATTTCTATGTCCTTTTTTCCGAAATTTTGATAATCTCAGATAGCGAAACCGTTTCATAGATTGATTGGAATTTTGAAAAAATTTTGAATACTTGAAACTTTGTGATGAAGCTCTGGAACGTGGAAAGTTGTTTAGTTTTATATTTGCATTAGTATTTAATGGATTTAGTCCATCAACTCCTATTAAACGTTCATATTTATCTCGATAATCGAATACATAGAATTTGTGTTTTTCATCTACATTAAACATGGTCAAAGGTGTAATTTAAGCTGCTTATTACATTATAAAAATACATATTATGTGCAGTTGGAATATTAAACATTTTATTTATTTATGACATATAATTGTTTGGTCTTGTTGACGCCAGTTGGAATTTGGAAAATATTCTTGGGAGTCATATGTTTGTTCAATGCTTTGGATCAATTTGATAAAAAGTTTTTAATTCAGATTGGTAATCTGGAGTAATTTGGATCGATTGGTTGGTCAATGTTTTGAATGTGTGTGAATGGGTTCTAGGAGTATTTCTTCGAAAGAAACTTGACTAATCTGAGCTCCTGTCCAGAGGTTCTACATTATTTTGGTTGCTATTTGGGTTGGGGAATATTGACTGATTGAATTGCCTGTCTTCAAATGGCTGTGGTGTATTTTGTGGTAAATTGTGAATGCGATTTATTTAAATTCTGAAAAAGACGACGATATGAAAAAATTGATTTATTTTTATTGTTCAAGAATAGAGAAGTACGTATGGTGATTATATTGGTCGCAGATAAAACCCCGTTGATTCATTCGATGTATACTATACTATTACGATCTTGTAACTTTTATAGCGATATAATACTAAATAGATGGAACGTTTCATGCACCTGCTCCCGTAAGGGCTTCATTTGGAATTCGCTTTATGGAATTTGCGTTGATGAGGACGAATGTTTGAACTCGAAACCAAACGGTTGTAATGCCGAAGGAGAAGCGTGCTTAAATACGCCTGGAGGATTCAGGTGTGGACTAGTTTAAAGTAATTTTGCGTGAATATTTGCCTACACCATACTTTTATTTTTTTTGACAATAGTTTTTTACATCATTTCTGTTGTTGATCGTAATTTTGATCTTGTTTTCTTTACGATTATCCCTTTCAGTTGCGTTTGTAAATGGGGCTACTACTACAGTAAGGAAAAGAAGAAATGCATGGTAAGCAGTGCTATATCTAAGATTAAATTGAACAGTAAGCTCGAAAGCCAGAATGGAAATAAGACGAATAGATGGGAATTGTTTGTTTCAACGGTTCTCAGGATTATCGGAAAGCCTTCTGCTGGTAGACGGAACAGAATTTCACATGTTTTAATCATATTAGGAAACAGCTTTGTTAATTCAGTCGGGCGCATTTTAATCGAAACCTCAAAGAGATGAGTGGTTGTTTGAAAATGTTTGTTGTTTATTCACTGGATTTAATATAGTTTTTTTGCACCAAAATGGAAAACTCTCTCCTACACAACATCTTAATGTTAAATTTGCTGTACACCGTGTATAGACAAAATTTCCTAAACGGGATAATTCATACTTGGGCGCAAGCCAACTGTCATGAAACTTTCCGGTATCATTTAGTGTAAATTCATCCAGAAACGGGACGCTCCACTTGACGCTTTCCCGTAAAAGTTTTGCCGCCGCGAATTCAAATCCAGGACAAAGCAATGGAATTATTGCGTAAACAAAAGAGGATTGTTTACTTAATCTTATTTCCTATGTTTTCAGTCAAACAACCCGGCACGCGTTCATCTGCATATTATGCCAGATGTCTGTGTTGCGGAACTAATCTTTTCCATGTGCACACCGTGTTTAAGGGTTGATGGATGCAGGTTGGAATAATATTAATGTGCATATTTCGAAAGTGTTTTACTAATTTTGCATGGTTGTATTAACAACCCCTAATAATCTAACAAAGAAGAACACTTTCCTGAAGCTTCAACACCCTGCAGCTGGTTGCACATCAAAGCAAATTTCAACCTGAATTAAGACAATCGGCTATAGTGCGAAATGGTGTTTTGAAACACTCTGTATCTTAAATATGTAAAAAATACCAGTCCATGCCACATCTTCGTGTGTGAAGTCCTGCAAGTCGTAAAAGATTTCGGACAATTTTGCATTATCATGGCTTAAGTTAATTGCAACATGAATTTGCTGAAAATGTAGCCAAACATTTAAATTGCTGTAACTTCTTATCTTCTTCTGTTCGGTTTGCGTTATCTGAGGCTTTTCGGTAGAGAAATACAGGGTGTATCCCGAGGTTGAAGGTGATGATTTATTCCAACATATCTCAGTAATTGATAAATAGGGAAACGATCAAATTGAATTTAGGTTTTGATCAATATTCCTTTTAATTAAATACTGGTGTATTTTGATGATTTTAAACTATGGGAGTTTTCACGAAAAAAAAAAAACTTAATTTCGACTTAAATTTTTGATATCAAGTGTGACGCTACTTTTAGTACTTCATACACATTTAAACCCGAATAACTTGTTTTGAGGCATACTTCACTTTTGAATAAATTTATTATTATTCAACGAAATCCTCTGTTAGGCGCGAGTTACGCAACCTGTTTTAAATGAAACTGGATTTAAATAATTTATTTTCTGTCTGGTACTACTACAGGCTCTGAGTTCAGCGTTAAATCATCAGCAATTATCCACTGCTGAATTTCCGATTTTTTTATCCATTTTCATCGGATTAACGAAACTCCATCACAAAATAACCCGATCAGAATAAATTGAAGAAAACTCCAAATTCAATAGACGATTGTGCTTAGCCAATGCTTATGCATTGCAAAGATGTGCTTAGACCAAGAGTAGTACTATACACAAAATTAATTTGTAATTCCAGATGTCTCAAAAACGGATAGTCAAATCAGCTCATACTCTTATAGACCAAACAACAGAAGAAACAGATTTCTGATAAAAAAAAAATTATGTGCCAACAAACATATCGTCTTAATTTCTAGATAAGGTTTAATCTAGAACTTTAACCAGAAGCTAAAGCCAAATTGAACGTTTGACACTTTGAACCTCAGAAATTATTTACTTTCTTTCTAAAGTAAGATTGCAATGTCTCGGCCTCTCGGCAGAAATTGTGCTAACCTTTCTTCAGCAAATTTTAGAGACGGTTTGTATAAGTAGATAGTTTTAACTATCGCAAAAAGTGGAACCCGATGGTTTTCAATAACATTTCTAGACGCAATTTGGAATAATAACTAGTGAAAAAATATTTTTTTTCTAAACAATTTTGGAAAACCTAAATCACGACCGTAGAATTATGCTCGGAAAGTTAAGATTAAACTTTCAGGGAAAAAAACTTGCAAACTTCAGTTCTAGATTTTCGTGATTTAGAGAGACTTCTTAATACTTTATTTCAATAATATATTGTTTCAATAGCTTCCTTTATTTTCTTGATGGTCTGTGAACTTTGTGCCATAATTTTCTTGATGGATATTTACATTTCCGGTTTCAAGTGTATTATTGTTACCTATTTTGCTCTCTTCTTATGCACTATTCTGCTGCTTTCACTAATAATAGCTTAAAAACTTGATATATTTTTTAAATTAGTTAATAATTTTGATTGTAACATTTTAACTTCTAAGCTTTATTGCTGAGACATATTTTTTCGGATGTCAAGATTTATTTTCTTGTTCTAATTTCACATAAAAGATAATTTCGTTTACATTCAGTTTTTTCGCAATATAGATTTTTTTTTGAACCGGTATACAGAGTGATTCAATAACATTTTTGAACCTTGAATAAATACACATGTTAAAAAATGATGTGTTAATAAATTAATTTTTTTACAAACTTCTTTTTGGGTATTTAATAAATTAAGTTTCGCAAACATGTTCGAGTCCAAGTGGATTTTTTACTATTATTTTAATAGAATGCCACTTTTGCCCTTACAATTTAGATAAAACGGCGATTTATGACTTGAAAAAGTAATTGATTTTTTTGATAATAAGAATTTAAGATGAGTTTGTGTTTGTAAAATTATCGATTCTTGCATATATGAGATTTTATGATACTGAAGTGAGCGAATTAATTAATTTATTACTGCATAATAAAACTTTCCTACGGTTAATATAAAAAAGTACCTAATAAACATCAACTAATCTTAAAATAGAATTCAATTACTTTCCACCATTACTGACTGTAATCTTAATACTCAGCGATTTATTAAATTAATTTTAAATATTCACGACAGTTACAAACTAAAGTCACTCAAAATTCGTCCATAATATAAAAGCAACTTTGATAAAATTACTGAAATGTTTGTATTTTTTGAAACTTATACCTTCGTATTTTTTACTATTTAATTATTTTTAAAATGCTCAGCTCTTCCCTGCTTAGGTTTTAATGTATTCTTCCTGACTTCGTGAACACGGTTATTTCCATTAATCTAATAGGGCAATTATTGAGCTTTAAATGCACAGTTTGCGCTTATAAACGCGTGCCTAATTTGCAGGTATAACTGCCATTTAATTGCTTTAATTGCCTGCATGTACCCATTCGTCTTTTTAAAGTATTTAAATGTTTCTCCCATTGTGTTTCGATTTCACGGCCATATTTTAAATAGTATTTCTACTATTATTCAAATATTGTCATCCTCTGTTAATTTACGTAATGCAATTCGAGTACACTACACAAATAACTTATTATAATCTGGCTTTTACTCATTATTAGTTTTCAGCAAAAATTAATTAAACTGTTCAGTTGGTGAGGCTAAATAATGGTAATAAAGCTGGTCAATGGTTCAAGCAATACAAAATTATTTATGGTCTGATTTTTTTAATATGGTTTAGTTTACGTATTATTGTTATAAGTATTTATGTATTATTATTATTTATAAGTGGTACAAAATTGACATTTCTGGGCATGGGTTAGTACTCACATGTCTTCTATTATATTACTGCACTAAACAATTCGTATAAGTTTAATTCCATAGTGTTGGATCACCCTGCATAAGTCTCAAAAAAATCGGAATATTTTAAAGTACTCCAGTAGATTTTCCTGGTGTTTTCAAGTCAGCAAAATATTTTAAAACGTTAGTTTAAAAAAATTCAAATGTAAAAAGTCCAAACTTTGTTGTTATTTTAATAGAGATCTACTTAAACATAACAATCATCATACTGATCAAGTTTGAATGAATCAATGTGTATTGCACACAATTTTGCTGCAACTTTTCCACGTTAAAAGGAAAACACCGCAAAGATTAAATACGTTTTCCCCCCCAAATGAGCTCGTTTCTTCATCTTAATTTAAGCTCATTTAAGAAGACTAACCTCCCTAATTTAAAAGACCTTTACTTTACTGCCTTACTTATGAAATTAAATAAAATTATTGTGGCCATTTTTGTTGCAAATGGTCCTCGAGCTAGCGAGAACGCGAAATCTCCGGGCAATATTTCAGTACTTACAAGCTTGCAGGAGATTGTAAATTTTGCCAGATTTTTATACGTTGGCGTTGTTTTATTTCAGCTGTAATAAACTTTTTACTAGGTGGAAATAATTGCCTGAAACTTAGGTTTATCACTCATTCTGGGATAATTAAAAACGAAACTCGGATACTTTAAAAGGATCTTTTACAGGAAATTAAAGTGCTTTACTTTGTTTTAGGCGGCACATGTGTGAATGACTTAATTTAGTTTTTCCAAAAGTGATTGCAAAAATGTTTTTTCGTTATGAGTTTTAAGAGTGAAAAAGTGCAACGCTTTAACAAAATTCAAATTACCTAGGCTTCCTTTAAGGGGGCTGATTGCTTTGGTCTAGTAAAAAAATATGTTTTCATAATTTTGCAGCAAAATATACCATCGTAGATTTTATTTAATTTAAATTTATTTTTACTGTAATTACTAATTAGTGCTAATGGCGGTTTGAAGACAAATTGCATACTCAGTCTGGATTTATAACATATAAACGAAAAAGCAACTAACTGTACTTAACTGAAATTTTATGATCCTCTTTGCGAAACAATTAGAACGATTATTTTTTCCTAAAAGTATATAAACGCCAGTCCCTCTTAAATTTGTACCCGGATTTACAGAAGTTTCGTATTTACAGGCAATAAAGCAACCCCATTGTTGATCCCCAAAGTTATTAGCTGGTTTCCTTTATTATTCTGGATGTGCAATTTTGCTTTTAATGTTCGCTTAAAAATACAATGCAAATGGAAAGTAATGGATATGGCGACTTTTTTATTTGCCTGCTTACGGCTCGTTCCGGCCTGTGGAAATAAAGAAAAAATGCAAATTATCTCGCTCTTATCTTCTGCACCTTTGCTTTATGCAGGTAGTATTTTAATTTTAAGCCTCTTCCAATTGACGTTCGGTTATTAAAGACTATTTTAGCCTAATTTATTTTATATATAATTTTTTTACCGCGATTATATATTTTTTAAATGTATGAATTTATTTGATAATAAAGACGCCTGTGAAGATGCATTTTCAATTTGCGATTAAGCTGTAATTTTAAGTAGTTCACTTATTTCACTCAATTAGTTATTTGGCAAATCATCCGTTTAACAACGCAATACGATATAAAATTGCCAATTTTGCATCAACTTGTGGGGAAAAAAATTTTATATTGAAAAATTATTACAACCATTCACTTAAATACATTTAATTAAAATTATTTATGAATAAATTAGTAAATATTTCTTCACAAACCTCTCAGCATCTCAGCGTATTTGTGGTTAGTTTTTAAATTGTGCGCTTCAGACCTTACAATGTAAAGCAATGTGAAACCTGCTTAAAGATTTCTTTTCTTATGGAGCTCTCTAAATGTTTAATACATATAAACTCATTTTTTAAGTGAAAGTCGAAGAAAACTCAAAAGTTCCTTGCTGAATTTATGTTAAATACCGTTTTCATAAGCAGGGAGTAACTGAGTGATCAGGTTCAAACAGTTAAAGCAATGAAAGTTGATGTAGTGAAGTGCGGTTAGCGAGTGAATTTGAGCAGTTTTATCGTAAAACTTTTTGCCGATATTTCTGTTATTTGCGA
Source organism: Dendroctonus ponderosae (assembly GCF_020466585.1). NCBI lineage: Eukaryota > Metazoa > Arthropoda > Insecta > Coleoptera > Curculionidae > Dendroctonus > Dendroctonus ponderosae. The sequence goes on along the minus strand of NW_026018916.1, from coordinate 11,211,074 downwards.
AAATTAGTTTCTGGTTATTTTCCTGCACTTCTTGTATACTGTATATGTATATGTGTATACTGTACATTCTATTAGTAAATTTGCTTTGACCAGTAATTTGCTTTAAATTTGTAAAACACCCATTTTATGTACAAATGCTTTCCTTGCTCGCTGCATTCGTTTTTTCGATTGCACTTCGTACTTTTCATATCGGTGAAATGCTCATAAAACAATCATGAATGTCTCTCATTCAGCTTTATAGCTTAGTATTTTCATCCTAATACTGCACTAAACCCGCGCACAATTGCACATAAATAAACCAAAGTCATCCCGCCTCTGGACAGTGATTACCAGTGTTTCGAACAATCATTCCAAATTCCTTTCATATGAAAGTTACCTTTTTTTAAAGCAATTTAATTGTTTGGCCTTTTTCAACTGTAAAATTAAATACTTGTTTCTAGAAAATAAGACAAGTTTGTGGTTTTTTCGATTATCTACGACATAAATATAAATCAACAAACTCTTGATTTACAAGATAATTTTACCAGGCAATTTTTCGTGTGTTTTTCACTACAGTTTGTAGCGTTTATGAAATATTTAAATCGAACTTCTTAGACTTCGTTTGCGTTATTAGTCATGCCAAATTGCAGCTCAATCTACAGGGCATAATTTTATTGAAGGCTTATACTCACTGTTAACCGCCCAATTTGTTTCATGGAGAATCACTGGTGTTTTATTCACAAAATTTTAAAATTTCAACTCAAAATGTCGTTTCTTTCCTATTGGATTATGTCCGAATTCACAGCTATTTTTTTTGATTATCAGCTATTATTTTTGAAAAAACTGGTGTAAGTGGAAAACTTATACGCCCAAATTTTATAGAGACGATTATTACAAATACAAAATTACTCGATTTATACATGTAACGCAAAATGCTTTCAACAAAAGTGACTTTCCGACAAAGTGCTTGCAAAATTTGCGAAGAGAAACGAACTGAGAATAAAGTAAGTTTATAAAAGAATTGTTATGTTATTTTGCTATATTTGCATAACACATTAATGTGCAACAAGAACACATTGGAACAATTAGACTAAACACAACTCAAATTAATAAGGATGTGCTTAAAAAAATGTATATCTTCTAAACGAAGCGTTTATATGAACTATGCTTCAATACATGCAAGCTAATTTTACAATTTTGAATTACTCTGTATTTTTCGTTCATTTTCTTTAAACTATTTCAGCGTTCTCAAAAAATTTGAAATTAATCCTTTCCTTAATTGGTGCATAAATTGCTTCAAGTTTTATTTAATCCATTTCCGTTTATCTCCGTTTAGTCTGAGCTTTGATTTTTGCCTGTTTAATATTTTTGCTTAAAAGAATCTCATCATTCTAATAAATATCCGATTGGCAATATTTTAACGTCTACTATATCAGTTATCCTTTGCCCCATCTTGGTAAAGCCTATGAATCTTTTTTTAAGCCGACTCCCGAAAGGCCGGAATCATTTACGGGCTCCAATTCGAAAAATCCGTCCTTTAATTTTCCAATTCCTGAAACATAGTGATCTCCTCAGAGATCGCCTGTTACGGTATAATTAGTTCTAAAAATCCGAAGCTCTTGCATTTTCCAAAGCGTCGCTTCCTGACGGCTTCTTCCAAGGGTCTTACCTAAATTAAAGAAGGTCTGTGGGGTATTGCGAACGTGATATGTCTGACTAAATTTGTGCCTGGAAATTTTGCCAAATAATATTCGGCGGGGATTTGCATTTTTATTTTTGCGTGAATTTGCAGGGAATGGAATAATTTTTCAAATTGGAAACATGTGGATGAATTTCAGGGTTCTAGTTATACGGCTTTAAAGCTAATTTTGTTGTGTTAGTAGAAGAAAAACAGAGAGTTCAGATGTAAATGTATTGGAGAGAAGAGATGGCGCAATAAGATAATCTGCAAGCTTTTAACTTTCAAAAATGAAGCTTAGTGATTAATAAATCCTGCCAGTCCAGCTGCCAGTGAAATGGAGTTTTAGAGAAGTTACGCAGCAGTTGCTTTCAATTTCAAGTCCATTCACTGATTGTTCAAAGCTTAAATTGCCTCAAAATTTTAGTATCTTACACGAGGGAGCTTTTCCTCAAACTCCGTATAATACATAAAATATTTCAATGCAAATAGGCAACGCGGTTTTTGATAAATTTATACTAGTGTGTACTGTAATCAAATACGTTTCCAAAGAACCACAGATAAACAAAACAACCTGGACAAAACCGGGTTTCACCGCGGCAGACAAATAGTTCCCACTTTTCTGCGTATTTGTTCAGAGATATGCGTAAAATTTTCTTGTGGAAGTGAATTTCAAAGAAAAACTTACCGGGGGTTTAAATGAAACCGTTTTTGTAAATGTGGTTAAGTAGTTTGGCACACTGAAACCCATGAATTTATTGCAAGTGCGGGATTTTGTTAAAAAAAAAGTCTAGACTCAACCCTATTCTACCAGATTATCGTATAGAAGAAATTGAGTGGTAAGTCCATTTGAATTAACCTTCTTGCTTTTGCTGGATCAGCTCCTGCTTTAAATTTAATAAATTTGTTACTTATACGTAATTTCTTGGAAAATATCGGCAATATTTTCTTTTCGGTTTCATTTTAAATTGTTTTTAAATGAGCATATTAAGGAGAGTCGTTTGGTAATAAATTAACTTGCTAATTTAAATAGGGGTACGGAATATTTTTCGCAATATTTTACAAAATTGCCTAAGCTGAGGCTTATACATATTGTATAAGCATTTGTAAATCGTTTGCATACATTACTGCTCACCAATGTAACTTGTCTTAGGAATGCAAATTAAATTTATACATACATATGAAAATTATGAAAAGTGGGGCTTTCGGTGCAAAATGATTTGATTGTTTAATTTTATTTCCATCCATTTCTTTTGGAACAGCGTCTTTCAGCAGTTGAGAGCTATTTGGTATTAATATATCTTTGTGTTTAGAACGAAAGCCAAACAAGATTTGTAAGTAAATTGATAAAAAATATGTAATAGAATGTGCATAATATGTTAAGGGCGATTTCAATATCTATTCCCATATGAGTTTAGGCAATTTAGCAACTTTTTCATCACTCCTTAAATATTAATATAGCACTCTCTATAGACAGTTATTACTGAGTTTTTGCAAAAGTGTTATATGAACTTTGAATTGAATATGAATTTCCGCACATTAAGTATAATGACTTAACAGCAATTTTTGGATATTATCGATGACCTGAAACTACGCTTTTAAACCGTTACCTAATAAAATACAAGTGCCTGCCGCATTTTCTCTCAATTTGGTATACTTTATGAGTTTTAACGATATTTAAAAAGCACAATTTATAGGAAAATCCATTTCTAATTTTTATAAATATATAATATAAATAATATACAATTAATAAAATATTGCAAAACTATGTTTTCTTGATCTTTGATTTAAACTATGCTGGAACCGTTACCAGGTGCCTCATAAAAGCACTCGCGACATCAATTTTGGTTTATTCAATAATGCAGTCAGATTTGCTCTTCATTTTAAATGAATGCTGCATTAAATTTGGAATCATTTAATGCCCGATTTTGCTCACCGCTTGCTCGTATCCTTGACTGGCAATTTAAGTTCTTTTTACGAAAACTGTCTTTTGCAACGGGTATTTTGAAAATTAATCTTTCAGCTGCCTGCTGCTTTCTTAGGGTTTTAGATAAAGAAAATTGTTTTTTTTGCCTTAAAATTTGATTAACTGCCCCGGTGCATTTTTACAAAAGATCAAACCATAAATTTGGTTAAAACTTTTTGTTTTGTGTAGTTCTTCAAATGTTCAAATCGCTGCTTGTCTGAACCTAGTAGTTAAATTATGTCTAAACTCGAATAGAGAGACAGCAAAATAGAGAATGTAATAAATCTATCATTAAGCATTTAAAATCGCGGTTAAAGGCAATAAGAACGGCAAATATGAAATGCTAAAATTCTTGAGGCAATGGTCACTTTCAGGATCATGAAAAAAAAATGAAAAAATAAATCACATTACATAATACCACAAAATTAACTAATGATAACATTTCAATAAATTATTTAACATATTAGGAAAATCCAGTAGATCAGCAAATATGAAATGTATAAGAAAATGATGATTGGATTATGTGGTGTCTTTGGTAATATGCAAATAACCCTTGCTAAAATTACTAATGCCAAATGAATCTCTTATTTTTCCATATTTTGTCAAATATTTGATTGACTTTCCCTTTAGTAATTTGGTAAATTATAGGGTTCTTTTTCTATTTTCAATTTTGGAAAAAAAGTTTAATTGAGGAATTTCGTAGTACTCTATGCATTGGTCACCACAATAATAAACTAAAATAGATAATTATACGGTATCAGAGAATGATTCAACTGTAAAGTTGTGGGTTTGAAAACATCAAAAAAAATCTTCTCTCTCTTCTTCTTCTTCTTATTCTTATTTTAAGATAATGTCTTAAAATTTTCTTTTTTCAAAGCTGTAGCCTAAGTTGTGACTCCGATGTCCAGCTGTCGAACCATCGTTTGGGGGGTCGTCCTGGAGGTCTACGGTTGGTTGGTTTCTTCTATTTTGTAATTTTGGGTAGGCGATTATCCAGTGCTCGTCTTCTTATTCTGGGCCATCTTATCTTATCTTATATCACATTGGGCTCTGATCTTGCTTCTCACTGTCTTTAAGCGTTTTTCCTGTAATTGATCTTAGTGTCTTCATTTAAGTTGTTCTTAGTAACTGTTTAGTAGCGGCTGTTTCTGCTCGTGTTTCTGTGGCGCAGGTCATAATAGGTCTTAAATACGTCTTATAAATTCGTGCTGTCTTCAGTACTTATATGTTAATTTGTCCACATTATGTCCTGGATATACCCTAGCTGCTGCTATTGTTTGTGTTCGAACTTCTTCTTTAAGGGTTCTTTGACTTGTGATTTTAACGCCTAGGTATTTGAAAGAGATGATCTGTTCTACACTTTTATTGTAAATCTCTAACTTACAGCTTCTCGGTTCCCTGGATATTGTCAGTCTTCGTTTTCTGGACAGAGATCATCATGGCTAATTCTTTTGCAGCTCTTTTGAATCTATAAAGTAGCTTCTGCAGATTGTTCTGATCGTCCGATATTACCCCGCGTAGTCAGCGTAGCAAATTATTTTAAATTCTTTCTTGCCCAATTTCTATCCTTTCCCGGAGGAGTTTACTTCCATGATGATCTTATCCATTAAAACATTAAAAAGTATCGGGCTGAGACTAAACCCTTGACTGATTCTTGTTGAAACTGGTATCTTATTAGGAAGCTTATTGTTTGCCTTTATAAAGGTGCTATTTCCGATATTTATTTTTTAATGACATCAATTGTTTTTTGATTTAATCCTATCGAAGGATTGCGTTAGGCCGATAAAGCACATAAAGGCAATTTTGTTATACTCAATGGCCAATCAATGGCATCAATTTTCCATCATTTGTCTTACACTGAATATTGCAATCATAGTGGATCTCTTTTGTCGAAACCCCTGTTAGAATTTTAGGACTAGGATTTTGTGAATGTCTTTGAAGGGGCACGGACATATAATACCTCTATAATTTTGTAGGTCCATTTTTTCTCCTTTTTTGAAACTTGTTCAAAAAGAAATTGTATCTCATACTCAAAAATATCCTCTTTTCGTTTTTTCTCTTCCTCCTTCCCTTCTTCTCTCCGTCATAATTTTTTCATATTCGTAATGATATTTGAGAATAGTCTCGTAAGTTTCACCGATTAGCAATTGGAGCTGATTTTGCCGAGAAAATACAGCAAAAGCGAAATCGACAGCCATAAATAACAAATCAATTCAGAAGTGAAATTCTTGGTTGGCCTATCAATACAAGTTAATGACAGGCACTTCTCTAGTAGCACTTCAATAACAGACACGCAAAACAAGCCTAAAATAGCATTAACGAACTGACACGAACTGTTTTTTAGCCAACCAAGCCCCCCTATCCAACTTCATCGCTGTCCGTTATCGAACATCGAAACTGTATTAATGAACCGAATTTCGTGCTATAGGTCCGATGTCGTGTTTCCCAAATATACAATCGTTATGCCAATGTGATGGAGGTTTCATCAAAGTTAGAAATAATGGAAACTTTTTGGAAATCGCCACAAAGCTTTTATTGTTTCCATTCATTTCTGATAGGCATCCATTGAATTACTCGATCTTTTAGTTACAGATTTGACCAATTTTTTATTTTCAGTTGGTTCATAACAGCATCAAAATGGCGTAATTGCATAATTATTTGAAAATGTAAATGTTTTGTGTGCAGAAAATTTAAAAAATTTTGGCTAACAATGGTTTTTATAGCAATGTAGCTCGGTATACTAATAAGCCATTTTCTGTAACTTAATCTACTACTTGTTTAGGTTTGTGGGTTTTTCGGTCATTAGATGGTGGCAAAAATAAAACACAATTTTTTCATGGGCCGACGTCTCAACTTTATTTAAGTCTTCCTCAGGGCTCTAAGGGGTTCAGTCTTCAGCTTAGTGAAGTTGAAACAACTTAAATCAATGACAATTACAGTCATTATTAAAAACTAAAACTTAACTTCACAATAGATCAAAATTAGATCGTGACAGACAGGGCATAAAGTTAAAATATTTAACATCTAACACAAATATATCAATTCTAGCCTTAAAAAAACAAAAAAACAAAAATTAAAATCGTCATAAGTCATACTATAAAACATATTTCCTAAGTACACTAACATTCTGGTGTATGTATGTATTTTATTATGTTTTTATACAAAAGTTTATTTGCTCCTATCCTTTAGGCTGTTTGCGTGGTGCCAAAACCAGTTACCCCTTTTTTTGAGCAGGTTTTAAAAAGGATGATTTTCCTTTTCAATGCAAACAAGATTCACTATTTTGATTTAACATTAAAATTGAACTTTCTCTTAGAACCCAAACCGTTTACAAAATAAAGTGGCAGAAACAATCAGAACTAACCAGTGCAAACGGCCAATGTGTTCACATCTTTAAGACTAAATATTGTGTTTTTACAAGTTTTGTGGTAGTTTGTAATGGTTGAAATTAGTTCAGTCGAGATGAAACTCGATAGATCGTTGGGGAGACTTGCTTTTTCCAATCATAAATTTATAATCTTTAACAAGTTTTAGGGAGTGTGTCAAGTTAAAAAATGGAAATAGTGAGGCCAAGATAGTATACCGGTATTTCACTTTCTAAATACCTAACTACCTAAGCGGGCCGAAAAACGCAAAAATAAGTTCTATTTTGCATGATTTTGCGATTTTTACTTCGTGGAATTAAATTGTTTTTTCGGAGACGTTTCGTTAATTTAAATTTTGTTTCTGATGAGTAGTGGGGCCTGAGGAAGCATTTAACTTACTAATGTCCTCAAATCGCATGCAATAGCTTCTGAAAAAATGTTACACTTTTTACATTTATTTTTCGTACTACTCAGTGAGAGCAAGGCTAAAAACACATTCATCAAAACCATGAAGTTAGACTGAAATACAACAACACAATTAAATATTTTTATTATGCGAAAAACTCAATATTCAATATTGAATAAATTCACTCTTTGTACCCACAACAAATAAAATTCTTTTAACATATTTTTAATTGGAAATATGGCGCACTGGGTTAACTGATTGGTTATAATATGAGACAATATATTGTATGTGCATAAAATATAGAAATCTGACCAGCTTTAGCGATAATTTATGTGATTTAGGTCGATACATTTTCAACGTTATCCATTTCAAGCATTTATATTTAAATTCTCATAGTGGACTTTCCAACTTAAAAAGTTCTTCTTCGATAAACCTTTCCGGATGACAGACCGTACTTTTTCTGGCTCTCCGTCCGATATTTTTTTTTGGCTAACTTTTGAGTGTCATTCTTTAATTTTTCTAGGCTTCTATCGGCCGTATAATCGAATTTAAGCACCTTGAAAAAATCGGAGAAAAAATGGTTGCTAAACTTTTAACCTTCAAAAAGTTAGCAGTACAACTTTGGAAGTTTTAGGGAGCGTATCATGTGGAAAAAATGGAAATAGTGCGGCTCAATATTAAATATGTGCGGAATGTAAAAATAAAATCATTTTAAGTTCAATTTTGCATATTTTTTCGTAGAATAAATTTGAAGACATTACGTAATCGTGAATAAGTTAATTTAGATTTTATCCCTATAGATAGTGCGGCCTGAGGATGTCGTTGACTTCAGTCCTCAAATCGTCTCCTGCAAAAATGTTGTTTCGTGCAAGTAGGAAAATAATTGGCTGCTGTTGTTCCAAAAAATTTTTTTTCTATTTTTCTTTCATTTTTCTTCTTCTTTAATATTTTTTTCTATTTTTGTCTATTTTTCAATCCAGAATGTTTCTGTTTCTTGTCTGTTAACTTACTTGCAGGGCTAATGGTAATTCTCTGAAAACATAAGCGTATCGTCAATATTTCCTATAAATAAGTATGCTAATCAAGTGTTCACCAAAGAACCTCAATCTGAATTAATCTGTTTGGGTGCTCAGCGTCTTTTTGAACGCCCTTTGAGGCACTTGTTGACTTTCACATTGCTTCACACGAGGCGTGGTATGTTTTTCGATTAACGTCGATGTTTCTGCACAGTTATTCAGCTTTTACTTTTGTTTCATTAAATAAATTTTTTTGTCCTTCATTAATTAATGGAAATACGTAAATTGCCTTATGAACTTTATTGACCAAATATTGCAAACGTGTCGAAAAAACTCCTTTCCATGTTACATTTTGGAAACGCTGTACTGCAATCGGCTCCGAATACTCCTGCTTTTTGTGCGTCTGAGTAAATTTCATCTAGTTCAGGATCAGGACCTTCTTTGCTATTGGGCCTAACATTACACAATCCAACATGAGAATTATGAATTCGTTTACATTATAACTGTGCATTTTTTAAATAAAGTCAACCACACTGATACGAACATTTCCATGCATACATTTAGTTTAAAGAAAATTTAATCAGGCTTTATCTGAACAGCTTTTACTTTATAAGACACAAGTAAGTGGGTGATAAAATAGCTGAAACCCAAATTAGTTTATCTTATTCATATATTCACTGCATCGTTCAATTAAAAATTTTCTTTTTATTTAGATCTTGAAGCACTTCAAATGTACTATTAATTTTCAGATAAGTGTCCAAATTCCACTTTAACTGAAGCATGTTATTGCCATTTACTTACGTGAGGAAAACATGTAAAATTTGTCCCAACAATCCACTTTCATCATCGAAATGCGAATAATATTGGTTTTCACATATGGTTCTTAGCAGGCATTCCCGTCCGTTGATATCCCGGCTTCAATGACAGAATATGTTTGAAAAAATTCGTTAAATATGCTCAAATATTACCTGTCTAGCATACTTTCTACACCATCATAAAATATTTTTCTATCGCTCAAAACCACTTCGTCGTTAATATCTCGAGTTTCTCTTGAAATACTTGGGGGATAGTTTGTGAGAACGTCGGTACTGTTTGGTAAAGCATACTGAAATTGGAAGTTCCACCCAACGCCCATTTCTTGTTTTGGACCCAATTTCCATGGTACTGCGAAACTGTAGACTGTCTGGAATTTTTTGCATAGTTATTAAATTTAGGGCTATTTTGAGGCTATTTAGGGCTATTTAAGGCGATGCTTACTTTGAATGTTCCTTGAAAAGGAAACACCAGATACCGTTTATCTCGATGAAGAATTTTCTCTCCATACAGTCCACTTAGTAGCATGAGCAGGATGAAACCAAGAACTGAGTTCTGCAACATTGACATTCTTACACTACCATATGGGGTGTCAATTTGAAAACTTCCCACCCTTAATATATTTATTGCAGTTGAAAATGTTAAAAATCGGAGACTCGTCAATTTTATTTGTAAGGGGGCCTCTTAGGATCTACTTACGCACTACCTTATAAGTTGTTCAAAATGTTGTCTATTTTACTCTTCTCTTTTTTAATCTCTAATATTTCGGAAAACTTCACCGGGAATTGACCGGCCTGCTGCAATTCGCCTTTTAAGATCATCAATTTCAGCAGGGGGTTTTATAAACAATGGACTTAAGATGTCCCCAAAGAAAGAAGTCTAAGGGTGTTCAATCCGGTGATCTTGGAGGACATTCTTAGGGAGGGTTCGAAAATGGAATTTATTATTGTTCACAGGAAAATAGACAACATTTTGAACAACTTATAAGAGAGTGCGTAAGTAGATTTCATGGGTTTTAATGTCGAAATTGCTCTTCCGTAAATCAAAAGTGATTTTTCTCTAAGTAAAATAAAAAGTAAAGTAAAAAGTGTTTAAACTAGATTTTCTTCCTGTTATTCATCGATTTTAACGGTGTGACTGAATCTTCTAATCATTTGTACCATAAGGCGACCCAATGACATAAGTTATGTTTAAACACTAATCTGAAACCCAAAATCTCAATGCAGGCAAGTTTAATTGTTTCTGTAATTTTGAAACGCGATTATTCGAAAACTTCTGAACAAAAAGCAACAAAGTAGTAACTATTGTAAATATATTGAATTTTATTAAACGAAACAGTGTGTAATTAATTTAGTTAGTATTGATTTTATAAAATTGTTATAAAAAAAACCCTGGATATATTACAGAATCAAAATATATCTTCATTTTATGGAGCAGATAAAAAAATTGCTTTCACCTGCCTTCATTTTTCATGAAGCTTTTTATTTAAAAGAAAGGGTAGTGCATGAAAATGCTGGCTGACTAATTTTGAAAGCTCTTTGAATGTTTTAATTAAACCCAATCGTCAAATAGTTAAATAGATGAAAGCTTCTTTCATGAAAAAAGTCCAAATGTAAAATGAATAGGTAGTCGGTACGTAGATCCGAGATGGGAATAATTTCAAAAAATGCATAATTAACGAGATAGTTTGCTGGTTCATATATTCTGGTGCTGAACGTGTTTTGCATAAAAATTAATAACAGTTTGAAGTGTCTTTGCTATATTGCAAGTTCCACAAAACTTTTGGTTCATAAATCAAAGTTGAATATTTCATCTGAGTGGAAACTTACCATTTTCCGTGCATAAATTCCTCTCATTTCATTCACTTCAAACTTAAATATTTTCCGAACTAAACTGTAACTAAAACATCTGTAGATTGCAGACAAGTTTTCAAAATTTACCGTATTAGACACAGTTCGCTGGTGTTTGAAGAACTTGTTAGGTGTTAAGCGAACACCAAATATTGTACCAGGGTAAACGTGCGAAGTGAGCGGTCTTTGACATCGGGTTTATCAAATTAGAAGTTTATGGTGAACAGAACTGGAACTTAAGAAGTAATAGAATTTGCTTGTTGGTAAAGTTATGTTTCCCGAAAAAAATGGGTTTTAAACGCAAATATGTTTGACAAAACAAAGGGGGTAAATAATTTCTGAAATAAATTGCAAATCGGTTCTATATTCTCACTTCTCATATTAAAGACTCAAAAGAATTATCAACTTAAAAGTCCTAGTTACATACTTTGAAGTATGAAGATGCTTTGAAATATTTTGAAGAACGTTCATACTTTTTCTTGTTCCACTTGATTGATGCATTTTGATCTCCTTTAATAACTGGTAATTTTATTAGAAATATTGTGGTTGTAAAAGGTCAAAGTTAAATATTACACACTTCTGAAATTGTTAAAAATCCTACATTAGCATTTATTCCATTCTATGATTTATACTGGGAACCTTGAAATTCTTTCCGCTCCTCTGTCCGTTATTTGTTTTGTTATTTGTTGTTTCCCTGTCCATATTAAAAGCCAATATTGCCACAGAAATACAACTCATGTCAATCCCGATTTGATTTATGAGTTTCGGAGACTGGATCCATCTATCTAGTCGACTGCATTTCTTGTTTGCTTGCTGTATTATTCCAGCCCCTATTTAATATTCGCTGAATAATGCATTTTTAGAAGGATAATACATAACCATCAAACGATAGTATAGCGTTTAATTATCGATCAAATTTGATGTTGCGACTTGAACCTCGACGTTAAATCTGATATTTTTAAGCTAATGTTCTAAAACATCTGCAATGAATACATTTTGATATTGCGTAGCCAGCGAATAATTTGCATCCCTAAGATCGCTTCCAATCGTTCATATTTCCGCAAAAAAATTGATGATTAGATCGCGAGGTCCTTCCGATCATATTATCCAAAAACATAGTACTGATCAATAACTGCATTCACATAAACGGCAACTTTTTATGGTCAAGCTTCTTGTTGATAGAAATTATCAACAAACGTGTGAATTAGCGCTAACATTTTAGATAAGCATTTGTCGAACCTTTGTTTGAGATAATGACAAATAATCCGAAAATGCATGTTCCCGAGAAAGTATTACGAATATTTTATATAAACTTGCATGCTCGAACGGTAGTATTTTTAAAATACACAATCTTAAAATATGGATAAATACTTCTATTTCAAAAAAAAGATACGTATTACAGATATTCAGGACATGTTTTGTATATGGTAAGAAATAAATAAACCAAGTTGTTGTTGCCAACCAAAACAATTGTTCGAAAAAATGTGGCACGTGAGTGATTTCTGTAAAATTTCGATATTGTTCATATAGACAAACGAATACAATTTTTAATGATAATGAATTGAAATTGTACGAACTTTCAACAAAAATATTCTCCTTCTTCTTCCTTCTTTTATATAGACGCATCGTCTGTTTGGTTCCGGTTTCTTTGAAACAGTTCTTGTGATGTTGATTGCTAACTATCTTGCCATCGTTCCGGTGGTCGACCTACAGGTCTTCTTCCATGTGATGTGTTGTTTCTTACAATCTTGGCTATTCGGTCAGGACTCATTCGGTTGACATGCTGGTTCCATTCTGTTCTTCTCCTCCTTATCCATCTGATTACGTCGTACGTCTATGTCTATATTTCTTTGCCTATCGTTTAGTGTGTGTCCTGTTATTGCTCTTAAGGTCTTCGTCTCAGTTGTTCTTAAGTTTCTCTTTGTTACTGAAGTTTCAGCTTTTGTTTCCTCGCCATATGTCATCATCGGCCGTGCACATATTTTGTATATTTTGGATTTGTAATCTATGCTTAGGTGTTGGTTTTCCAGGTGCCCTGATATTGCGGCAGCTTTTTAAACTTGTTTTCTTAGCTCATCTTCCAGAAATCCGGCGCTTATGATTTTTGACATGATTTGTTGTATAGTGTTTATCTTGATTCATAGGTTTTCTGTTTTTAAATTATTTCCTCATTGTCTATCTTACTTGCTCTGTCGTTATTTAAGTGTATTCTTCTAGATGATCGTTTTGTGTGGTATCTTGTGCTTTCTCCGGGCTTTCTTTGGCCGTGTGTACATTTCTAAAATATGGTTCCCACGTTCCTTCCGTAATTGTTTTCAGATTGTATCAATTTTATTAACAAAAAAAAACTCGAAAAGAAATTACTCAAACACTGAAAATGACAGCAATTATTAAATTTGTTCGATCAGTGACCATAACTAGTGCAGAGACTTATATATTTCGTTTTGAAAATAGTCTTTTTAAAAACGATTTTAATCAGGAAGTTTTACAATAAGGTCTTACTGCTATGGATTTTAAACAGAGAATGCTCTACAGACTAGGCTTTCCCATTAGGAAGACACAAAGTGTTGATGCAGCGTCCTCGGATTCCATGAGAACGGAAATATGTGTTTCCCTGGAATTGGCCGCTGACTTGGCTGTGTCCGTGGGAACTGTGGGAAGGTGTCTTGGGCTGATGGCGTAACTAGAGTCAACTTTTTAAATAAAAACCTGATTACGCTGGGCAATAAATCGATTTTAATTTGTTTACTCAAATGCGGTGCGTTGTAGAAAAAGGGCAAGAGATCTTTTGTCTTCCAAATTGAACAGGAACTTGAAATAAAAAACTTTTGTTTAGAAAAATCAGTGGCCTAACATTTTGTTTAAATGGAATTTAAGAATAAAATAAATTTCAATAAGTTGCAGAACAAATAATGACAGACAGTAACAAATAATTTTTACAACAAAAAATACAGTCCACCAATAAAATCAGTATAATAATGTTTATTATACGAAAAAATAATTAAATTGCATGAAGTATTCTAAAAATTCTCATGTTAGCTTTAGAGGCCTATATCTCCGTAGCCTTTGGAAACAATGTTTTATACAAACTATGTTTTTTTAAGGTCCGCTGTATAAATCCGAGAGCCTGCATACATATTCCGGAACGCCATGAATGATATTTTATTATCATAAATGCTAGAAGCAACTTGATCAATTAAACTATTCTCGAACACAATCAATTATAATAATGATTTTATTTATAATTTCTAAATTACACAGTTTAATCCATTTTACACCACGCTCTGTATGGATACATCACTTCAATTACCTTTAAACTATCATCTGCAAATCTAATTAATAATAAACTTAATAGCTACTAACTACTATCAACATATACAACTATAATCAACAATTCCCTAAACACGTACTTCCAATACATAAAGTTTAACTAAAAAAAATTTAAATGTTATTTTTTTGCAGAGCAAATGTACTGAAGAAATGGAAAATTGATAATATTCTAAATTGTTTTCAATATCAAATTTGCACCTAAGTAGCGTTACTTTGGCAATTTCCTCGAGAAATGCTAAATTGCGTTTTCCCTTGAATTATCGAGCAAAGCGAAATCAATAGATTAGAAAACCCGGTTATGATAAATGCGAAGGGAACACAAATGGGAAATAAATCATAAAGTTTCGCCGCCCACAAACTAACCAAAATCTTTTTCCGAATTCGGAAAAAGTCAGGGGCGTTAATAAACTTATCGGCTTCCGTTGAATCGAACGAACATTAGGGATTGTTTTCTTTAATGCGATGTACTTGGAATTTTATAAACGACGTGGGATATTCTGTATTATTATAGTGAGATAATTTTATTTAGCTTCAAATATCAACCTTTAATTAAAATTTATTTACCATATACCAACATTTATTTTCTGAATATTATTTTCATATAAAAAATGGAGGTTTCGGGCAAATTGTTGTTGCATGATACCACCAATATCTCAGTCAATTAAATAAAAAATATTCTATCTTTTTTACAGAAAAAGTATTACGAAACAATCGACGAGGAATACAACTTCTACTTTGAACGTCTATTTTGCGCCCCTACATTAAATGATGACGAAAGTAAAAGGTAAGAATATTTTCTTGTTCTCTTCTTGACTTTACCAGAATACAGTGAGCTGCAAATATGAGGCAAATGTATACAGTGTTCAATTCTGCAAAAAGTTTGTTATTTTTCGTATCAGGCTTAACTTCAAACCGCTTTGAGTTTTTACGCTCTATAATTCCCTAGTGACGATGTTTCCGAGATCATAGAAAACACATTTTTTAAATAAAACTATGATAAGACAGACAGCGATTGGTTTTATCAGGCTATCAAAATTAATTGAAGCAAACATTATACACGTACAGTGTCCCAGAAAACTTCATGGAACAAAAATTCTACACACCCTCCCTACCAAGATATACACCCTTAAGAGGCGCCGTTGAAAATTTTTATTAATTAGATTTTAAAATGCTTGCGAGATTTGATAATTTTTAATATGATAGATTCTAGTTAACGTCTCTGAAAATCGTGCCTTTGAAACTCAGTATGCTCTGTAAGTTCGCTAGGAACCGACCAGTTTGTACATATTAATATTCATTTTTGTAACACCCTGCATCGTAATAGCAAAAGAAAAATGTTTTTGGATAGCTTGATGGTTAAGCTAAAAAAAATTACTTTGGTTCGACATCGAGAAATGAACCGTTTTGCAACAGCATACCGTTTCAGTTCATCATGAAGTTTATCTATTTTTGCGCAATATCATTCGCGTGCGCGATAATGTATCAGAGTTGAAGACGCCCATGTCGAACCTACTTATACAATTTTTAATTAAACAATTAAATTATCAACTCATCACTTAAATTTTGAAAATAGGTTTAATCTAATTAAAAATGTATTACAATAGTAAGATTTTTCGGGAAAACGGTTTATTTTATCGTGACAAGAGAGTTTCTTTTAGTTTACAATTTAAGCTATCCAAAAATGGTTTTCCTATGGTATCATGATACAGGGAGTTAAAATATGACCATTAATGTGTACAAGGTGGTCGGATCTTGATGAGCTCAAACACCAAAACGAGTTTCAAATATTTTTAAGAGGCCTTCACTAGTATTTACTATATAAAAAACTTATTGAATTATAACAACTACTTCTGCGGAATTTTTTACAGGATCTTGCCCACATTTTTCGGGAAAATGATTGTGAAATTGTTTCGTATAAATACATCAGACTTTTTACAAAAAAATTATTTCTTTTGTTTTATGTCCCGTTCTGGATTAAGCTTTTCTTATTTTCATTTATTCGCCCGAACTGACACTAACGATTTCCCGTTCTAAAATGAGAATTAACCGAAATATATTTTGCCATGAACCATCCCAGCGACGAGTTTTATTCTAGGTGTTAATTTCAATCAAAACTCGATAAAACTAGTTGGTTGGAACAGTTTGTGTTTGGCAGTTAGAGGTTTCCTACTTCAAGCTTTTCTGTGGAGAAATTTCGTAGGAAATTAGCAAAAAGTAAAATCGTTACGCTGTAGAGCTTCAAATAATTGTATTTTCGGTGGCTGCAAATATCGCAGATGTTAAAGAAGAAACTTTTCAAGTTTAACTTTCAACACCTCTTCGTTTAATTTCCGCTTTATTGCATCTTTAAATTAATATTGCGCCATTTTCCTTATTAAAACAGTGTATCATTTTGCGAGCCAAATCCGATACGAAACTCCTTTCAGATACTCAGCAAAACCGACTTCCTCTAAATTATTCAGACATCTTTTTACACAGCTGCAAAACCTAGAGTTTTAACGGTGATAATTTGTCCCTCCATTTTCGAGAATTACTAGGCAGCCAGCACTGTGCTTTTATTGTTCCTAGCCTTGGTTTATTAGAATGAAATATTAAGAAGCTTTCTAAGTCCTGAATTAAAATGGGGGGGAAAATACAGTGTATTATTTAAATGAAGAAGTGCAATTCGGAATTTGTAAGTTTGGGTATTATGCTTAATTGCCAGCCGTGCGCCGAATAAAATTACATAAAGCACTTGGGTTAATTGCATTAATGTGAACGTGAATGATGATAATTTGGATACGTGAAATAAAACCGTTCCGGCAAAGACAAAGTAACTCGAAGGAATATGAACATTCAAATAATAGTCGAATCTCGATAATGTCGTTTCCTTTTTAGCACGCGCCAACATTCGCAAATCGAGCATTCAGGTTTTGTGAAATGCGACTTTGGTGTTTTATGACTACGCCAAGCGTGGCAGGAAAACCGTTATCACATGAATATTTATGGGTTTCAGCAGGATAGAATATTGCTGATATTCGGAACTGGAAGTTACTGGCAGGATCTTTTAAACCGGGCCTTTTGCCCTCAATGATTCCTATCAGCGGTTACAACTTGCGGTAAATTTTGCTGGTAATTGTTGAAAATTAGCTATTATTTTTCCTGTTAAGACATGGTAGTTTTTTTTCGCTTTAAGAAACGAAATCCCGGAAAATTATTTTTTCAAATAAAAAAAAAGGTATGAACATATGTACAAAAATTCGTTTTGAAAAGATCTTCTTTTATTTATTTACCCTTACTCTTAATCGTACTTAATTTTGCATTCGTCCTTATAAAGCCTCTACGTAGAGAACCCGGACTTCGGCATCATCAAATACTGGGTACATAATTACGGTTTATATGAAATAAGAGATATAAATCTCTCAAAACAAAGCAATAGGACCGGATGCATAATGTACGGGAATATCGGTCCATTTAGCATTATTTCCTAATAGTATTGCATAAAGTTGCAATAAAGCTGGAGAATAAAACTGCAGCTCTCAATAATTTATGGCTGCCTTAAATGGTACTGTGTTTCCTTTAAAACGGCATAAATCTCCCGCCGGTGTATCTTAGTGACTGCTTTGTATTGATTGTGAATATACAGAGGTAGCAGAATGAGCGAATTGCATTTCAGGTCAAATGTTAATTTTAATGTTTAGTAGCAGTAATTTTAGTACTGTTAAATGTACGTACTTTAGAAATGTTCATTTAATTGTACGAATGCGAATGTAAACGCACACGCTTAAAATGTTTTTTTATTTGTGGAAATTAAAATGTTTCATAAAATTAAAAAGTCACATAAATTGCAAACCGGTTCAATAGTTAACAGCAAGCAATTATGAAAATGGAATGTTTGCGTCTTTTTATCTGCAAACTTAAGAGCATGAGTTTGGGTTCGTTTGGATGATTGAATATTAACAAAAATGTCTTAACATTAATCAAATTGAGTTCATAATTGTTAGCAGCGCATTAAGGACGATCGTGTCACTAAATAATAATTTAAGGATAGCGTTAGTCAGTAGGCTATTCTGCTGGTTCACTTTATTGCGTGGTATGGTCTTTGGTTGCACTTATTTAAAAATGGTTTATTACGATGCGAATGGCAAGCATTTTGAATTATAATTGGCTTTCTTTTAATAAAAAATGGGCTAAAATACTTTCTTTCGGAAAGTTCTTACATTTTTTGAAACCGCAGCTGCAGTATCGCTTATGTACTAGCCGCTACTGCAAGATCTGCTTCTTGTTCTTTAAGGAGTATGTTTTTCATATTCATAGTTGTATCAATAGCTTCGTTTTAAAGCGGAAAATCTCATCAAACAAACAGAAAATTTTCTAATTGTATTGCTACCAATAGGAATTCCTAAAGAAGAAAATTTGTTGAAGATGGCTTTCTGTTCCTGCGGTTACAAATAGAGGTTTTCCTTGAAAAAAGCAACAAACGTTTTCCATTGTAGTTCTTCGGTAATCTACTTTCTGTTAAATTAAAACATTTAAAATTAATTTAAAATGAAAAAATGATTTTAAGGACGGTGTTTTTTAACGAGATTTCAAATGTTCAGTTCGTTTTTCACCAAACTCCACTGTAAGCAGGCAGAGCTTTATGTGGAATAATAAGAAAGGTTTGCAAGAGTTATAACAGCACAACGATTAGCAGAAATAATCTAACTTTTATTACATAATATTAAATAAATTGCATAAATATGAACATTAAAGCAAACAAGACAATCTCAAAGGGTGGTCATTTCGCAGCTCTATCGTCCTGATCTCATTTTTGGACGAGACGATTTACGTAAAGTCGATATTTATAATATTTTCTAGCTTCATGTGCCGTTTAGTTTCCGAACTCTCAACATGGTTATTTCGTCTATTCATTGTGCTTTTTGTATGCTCGCTTTTTTAAATTAATGTTTGCCTCGTTGTTTTGTTTGTTCAAGTTATAGAAAGTTGACACGGGTTTTCGTAACATGCTACTTTCTCAACAAAGCATTTTCCATCTGCTTTAGTCAAATTCTGATTTATAGCCGTACCATTTAGTTCTTATAGTTTTTACTATTTAGGCTTTTCTTCTCCGGTATGGTCTTTAAGAATTTTATTTTATTACGTATTTGAAAGCATTCTAATCGAACGTATTCGCCTTTATAGTAAAATGATTGATTTCGTGCAAAATACATGTTGCGGAAAAATTGTAATCTGAGGTATGCACTTTTCTTACAATCTAATTATTATCCTTCTGGGCCATTATTGATTCAGGCCGAATATTGTTAATGCAATTTCCGCTGACATGTTCGAGAATCCCAACTTTCGATAAGCTACGACTCTACGTTCATACATTTTAAATGGGAAAATATTCAACTCGGGCAAACCATGCCCTGCTGAAATATGCAAAATACAAAGACAAGCAGGTCTGCGGCACATTATTTCGCTACGAAAGTTGCATAATGCCGAAATAAATCGTCTTGTATGGTAAAACAGAATTGCAACTTCCTTTAATTTACGATCGATTAAATATGTATTAGGGCTTTCATTAAAACGAAACGAATTTCTTATACTAAAGCCGCTTTGCTTTCGTTTCCTGTTTCAAACCGACGGGTTATTAGTTGGGAGTTTCGCATATTTAAACATGTTTTTGCAAAGTACTATTTTTAATTCGGGTCAATACTTTGATGTAAACTGTCTTACATAAAGTAGAATCGAAAAATACATGGAATCTAACTAAGCTGGTAAAGTGCATAATGAAACTTATGATTGATTATCAGAAGGCAGTAAAAGCATGTTAATATGGAGGTAATTAACTCGTGCTTTGAAAAAATTAAATAAAAAATGTTCGATATACTTATACGATTAAAATTAAACTTAGCAATGTGAAGAGCTCTGATCATACTAAAAAAACTTTCGAAAAGTTCTGATAATAAATTTATAAAATAAGTTTTAATACTGAAATAAAAAACGCACAGCTAAGTACGCAAAAAAACGTTTAAGAGGCAGAGAGAGAGATTTTAAGTTTTTATAGTATAAAAAGTTTTATTTTTTATGTTACAAGTTCTACTTATTTGAGTTCTATAATTATCCTGACGTTTTTTCACATATTGACCGACTTTTGTTCCGTTTAATTGTACAAATCCCTGTATTTGTTAAAACTTATGCAATTGTATTCAAATTTAGAGAGGGTGAATCTTCTCATTTCACTGATCGATAAACGTGTATTACCATTTTTTGCTATCAATTAAATATTCATCAGTTTAAATTTGGAGATATCAGATTCAATGCAGACTGACTAAGCGTCAGTCTTAATTAATCATTGCCAGAATTCTAGTTCCTGATGACTGAAATTTGTAGGAATGGCTATTATAAATTGTGATTAATATAAAAATTATCAGAAAATGGGCGTATGTGAAAGATACAATTTTCAATATATGTCCAACAATCACGTAATATACTTTTTTCGTAGCATGATAATATCAAATTGCTTCATCTTTCATTACGAAAAAAATTATAATTTTTTGGATGGCTGGCCCGGAAATTTCATGACGAATAATTTCGGAGCGGTACTGATTAGATTAGCGCTAATAATTGTTCATTAAAAGAGCATTTGAATTGAAAATAAAATGTTGCATTATCTTTGACAAAGTAGTTTGAAGAGAGAAATGGCATATTTTGTATAATAAAAAACCAAATTAGAGCATAAATATTGTCTTAAAATTAATTCAGAAATCAAAATTGGAGTTATGATTCTTAGTGAAACACGCT
The DNA here is from genome assembly GCF_020466585.1 of Dendroctonus ponderosae. Lineage (NCBI taxonomy): Eukaryota > Metazoa > Arthropoda > Insecta > Coleoptera > Curculionidae > Dendroctonus > Dendroctonus ponderosae. The sequence goes on along the minus strand of NW_026018916.1, from coordinate 11,189,903 downwards.
ATATTTGGGGTCGTATTTACGCCACCTATAAATAGTGGGGTTGTTTTTTACAACGTTTTAAAATTTAATAAAATTCCTCTCATTCCAGAATTACTGGCACAAAGTGATGTATTACCAAATCTGACCGCGTTAATTTACGCTTTCGGTACGTTTCCAATGTCGTAAATTATAGAGATCAAATAAATTAAATTGCTTCGAAAACTTTCGGTAGCACTATGTTTTATTGAGGTGTCGAAAATTGCAGCGTATCATAAATTCTAGTAACGACCGTTTATTAAATTGCCGAAATATGGGTGCCATTTACATTCTATACAAACATTTTTCCATCTAGGTAACTGTTACTAATTGCGGTTGAAGTCACATGTGTTTTTACAGTTATTATAATAGTAAATATGGACAATAATCCGCACATATAACTAGACGCTAAGTGTGCTAATGTTTCGTGTTGATTACAAATTATTAATATGCCCTTAGCGATGCCAGTTAGAACATTTCGACGTAGCATGCATGCATTTCCACTTTGTGCTGAATACATTGTATATTTGCATGTTGTTTTTGGTAAAAAATTGTTTGTGATTTTGTCATTTGCAAATTATTTGAACATGCTTTGCTTCGAAATATCTTGAAGGGATGCACATTTTCTTCTGGAAGGAATCCAATTCCCAAGCATTTGAAAATTTTATCCTCAGTTTTTGTCAGACTTTCAAGTGTTAATAAAACTTAAAACTTAAAAAAAAGTGGGAAATTATTAGTTGGTATGCACCTGACTTAAGAGGGTTTTAACTAAAATTTGTAAGTAAAAAATAGCTTGGAATACTGGAATTTAATCAAAGCTTTTGTAAATCTTAATCTATTGGATCTCTCTCGGGTCTCTCGGTTTTTTCACAACTCTTATAAAATTTTAGGCAGTTGAACACATCATTATACTTTTTCTATATAAGTATGTTGCTTAGAAAGATTGTTCCCATATTTGTTGGAAATGTTCGACAATTGGGCGACATTTCTGCTCTTTACCCAATTATGTAAAAGCGCCACGCAAATGCCACTTGGCAAGTTCACTAGGTATTTGCATACGTTTCCGCACCGGTATTGTAATTCAACGGGAGGCTGTTGCAATACGTAATAAAATTGCGTATTTCGAACTCAAATGTATTTTTCAAATTTGTCATTAATTGGGTAAAAGTGGGAAATTGCGACCTTAACTACGCTTTAGTAGTGGTGCTTAGGATTTGAAATTTAGAAATGCAGCTTTTCTGATGACTATTAGTTAATTTTTGATTGGTTTTTCAATCCCAGTTCATCACCCACCACCATTTGCTTTTAAAATGTAGTCTCCTTTAATCCCCATATACATGGATTATGAATTAGCTGCAATTTTTTTACAAGATTTTAACAAGATCCTCCAAGAATTCCACAATCGCTGTTTAGAAAGTAAGTTTTCTACAAAATCATCTGTATAAACAAGGAAACTTTAAAATTTGAGCTCTTGTTTCCGTTTTGCGGTCCAGTCATTGATTTTGATTGCTTCCAGAAACGCTTCTCAAGTTTTTATCAATCTCCACTAGGACTAAAAATTAAAACACTAGGAGAAATAATTAATAGTTTCCATCTGAAGTCGTTTATGAAAAGTTCCGCTCATTTTTTATAGCATTAAAAACAACATTTTAATAAATCTTCTTTGCTCATTAATTCACGAAACTGATCGAAACATTTTGTACATGAAACTAGCAGGTTAATATGTTATTAGCAAACTAAATTTGATGACTATTTAGCTGCATTCAACATATGATTTTTGTTAAGGTTTTCAGTCTCTGCAAAATTGAGCTCGATTATCTCTTGGTCATAGTAAAGCGAATATTTCAGGTTGTTTCACATCCAACATCGATCATTTACTGTTATAAATTACCATTTTATTAAGCGATAAACAAAGAACAACTCTGAAGTTACAGCAATGATGAGAGCCGTGAAAAATATATATATTTTGGAAATTGATCAAGTAAAGCTGCTTTTAGCCATGAACTTTCAAACTTTCCGCCAGGTTGTGTCAAACATGAGTTGGTATTGCATGGCCTTTGCAATTTTTGCCACCTACGATAATTTATTGGCTATTATTAGTGAAAGTTTGCATTTTTTTCAATTATAGTTGTGTGAAGTCAAGTAACTTCTTCCAAAATCAATATCCAGTTGTTTCCATAATTTTTACAATTTACAACAAAACAGATTATAATATTTTACACACGTGTATTCATAATATCTTAACTTAACGTGCATGATTGTTTAATTAAATAGCAGATAGACAATTGTCGCGACTAAAAGAGCAATCATTGAGAATTAATTCTAATTAGAACGTATAATGGTAGGATAGTCGTAAGGGAATATATTTTGTTAAGCAGGGCATTATTTCAAGACCGCGTAGGAAAATTGCCATGTTCAATATCCTGGTAAAGCGCTTAAAGTTACGCATCGGTACTCTTTGCTAATGGGGAGAGGTGATACTCATCTAAACCTATCGAGAAAATCGGGTTGAAAATATTTAGACATTATATGTTTTCCAATTATAGAATTTCGCTTTGGAAAATAAATCAACAGAAATTTTTTAAAGTGTAAATTATCATTGGAAATAAACTGATTTTTTGTTGTGATCAGAATTGATATCGCGCGATATCTGATGAAGATAGCAAATAAATTGATGAGGGGCTTGCAGAACCGAAACAAATGAAAAAAAAACAGAAATTAAAATCTAAATGTATTCCACTTACAAGTGATACAGTATTTTTTGTAAAAAGTATGCTTTTAATTTTGAACTTCTTTGATTATAGGAGTACTTTGCTGTGATGTCTTTCCGCATTTACGCAAATATTTTTTTTTTATTGAGTTGCCGTTTGTTTTTGCCTTTATAAGATTCCAAAGTTTTTGAGTCAATAGAACTTTTTAGAAATATGTGAAGCAGTCTTTATAGACTTTTGTGAAGTAATTTTGGGACTTTTTATATACATGTATACTCTCCTGCTTAAAGCTGGAAACGATTAGTTTGAGACCTTGTTTTTCACGTTCTCGTCGTTGTGCATTTTTTTGGAGAAACCGTTTGCCAGCTCCTCATTGTATGGGCACAACTTTTACATTCGAAATTATATTAATTCGTGTAATTATTCCGACAATTTTTCAATTTTCTTGCCATTTCAGTCCTTGGTTCATGTCAAAAATATTAGATATCAAACCTATTTATATAGTAATTCTTAGTATAAAGGTAGTAAATTTCAAGAAGACTTTTGACATTTTTTTGATGAAAAACCACATAATTTGAAATTTATTTTAGATAAGAGCGGTTATGCGTTCTACAGTTATTTCTGAAACAGCCTCTATTTTACGTTAGAAAGAATCAATCAAACGGTTACCGATAAGCAAAACTTAAATTGAATTATCTACAAAGTCGATTTTAGACTGTAAAATTCGGTTTTAAACTTTATCTCTTTGATATAATTATTACGGATTAAAATACCTACTTTATTCCTCGAATTAAATTGCGGAAAAATGCTTGCTTCAATTGATTCAATTATTAAAGCAAAATTTTGGAAATTCAATTTAAATCTTATTTAGTCAAATTGAAATAATTTTGAAATCTTCGGTTCCGGAATTAAGTAACATTAGGATAATAAAATGAGACCCATACACTAAAAGTAACCCCATTATATTGCTTGCGAAAATCTTTTATTATCCGAATCTGAATTTACGAGCAAAGTTGAGATGTAAATTTCGTTTTTATATGCTCATTTTGCGCACTTCATTCCGTGGTATGAAAAATAAGTGGGATTTAAAAAGATGGGCTTGTGGACTGTTTTTATATACCTGATTTAAAACGCACAGAGGAACGTATCTACGTGATGTAAAGAAAAATAACACAAATAAACCAGCTGGGACCTATAATTTTCCAACTTCGTTTGGGAAGTATAAAAAAAATCTAAAATGTTTATATTTTTGTTCGAAAACGACTTGTGAGGATTCCTTGTAAATATTTCCTCGCTTTTACTAAAATCACCTATTTTATTCTATTGGATCTAGATTTCGCAGTTCATGTCCGCATTGCATGCTTTGCAAATAGATCGACTCCGATTTATTTATTAACGAATAAATAATGTTATACATTTTCCTATAAAAAATCATTTTCAGTACTTTCTTTAAATTATTGTTGTTTCATCCTTTTTTCAATTTTTTGTCAATTTTTCATCAACTTTAGCTTAGTTGATGACTTGTTTTATAACCATTTTAACGCTCGTTTTGCCGGCTCACTGCGTTTCGTTCGATATGAAGAAAGAAATTAATTTAATTACTAAAGCAAAGGTTGGAAAATGTTCGCTAAAAAGAAAATTCCGCGTTAAGCTTCCTCATTAATTCTAAAGTGTTTAGTGCAGTCATCCGGTTCGATATCCTATTAGCACCCTTACATACGCATCGATATCTCTGCATGAAAATGCGGAGGCGTTAGATTCAAGCTGGAGCATCCAAATGATGGCAATAACTTTTTCTCCCTCGGGTTTGAAAAGGTCGCATATTATGTTAAATATCAGGAACAAGTGTAAACGAAAAGGCTGGACCAATAAATTGGCTCAAATTGGGGGAAGTTAATTAATGAACAGTCATAACAATGTACAACCACTTTGGATTTATACATTTTATGTTCGACAATTACTGCTAGCTTTTCCCAAAAATTGAGGTGAACAAAAATTTAATCCTTTCTTCAGCCATAAATAAAATAAGTTGAAATTCGTTTAATTCAAAATGTATTCAGAAGTATTTCATAATTTCACTCTGAATTCGAAACATTTTTTGTTTTAATTTGCCTCTTGTCCCCGAATATAACAAACAAAAAGTCATTAAACATTTTACACAATTTCAAATCGATAGGAAAACAAATCTATTAATGTCTATATAATGATCAACATCTGAAGAAGAAAACTGGGAAATGCGATTTAAATATTAAGCAAGTACGTAAAATATCGACGTTGAGCTGATCCAAATACGGGAGGACAGATACAAAAATAAACGATATCCATGCAATCGGCACGAGAAAGTGCTTTACGGAAGTATTTTTCATTTCTCACTGTCTTTTAAAGTAGCGAGCAATCGGAGCTCAACTGCAAATGTTCCATTTTCCTGGGCTTTCTGGGAATTTATGCCTCAGGGGTTTAATTTAATTCGCCTCTATTATCGGTGCAGAATCATATAATGAGTTTACCTGTAGTTGTTCATATCAAAATTGACTGGATTTCTGTTTGGTTACAATGTCACCAATCTATATCCTAATACAAGGTGGTTCAAGAAGCGCGATTTTGAGCGCTAGTTAAAATACTTTAAAGAACTTTGTGCCTTGTCCCACACAAAAAATTGTCCTAATAAGTGAAAACTGTTTCTTTTGTTTCCAGTGTAACCAACCAAAAGTCCAAAGAAATTATGAAAACTCTCTAATTTCTTCGTTCAATCGTGTATATTTGGTAGGCAGAGGTTTCAAACTATATCGGTTCGTATCGATGGCTTGATTGGGTGGTTGGCTTGATTCGGTGTTCGGTAAGTTCTACAAATTTTTCTTGCTTAAAATGAAAGTCTAGTTAGACTAAAATAAGATGGAAAATGAAAGCACACGTTGGACCGTAAACACGCACATACGAGTTACATGCTTGACTTGCATAGATTATTGATAAAATTAATTAATAACATCTTCTTGGAATCGATGACTTTTTGAGCCATGAAGTTGCAGAATACTTTGAGCGTTAAAACTGTAGTCTTTAGCGGCTTCTCACTAATTTTCTATGAGGTTCAAGTCGGGTAATCGCACAGGCCAATTTAAAACTCGAATATAATTTGTGGCCAGTGGTTCAAAAGTGTGTTTCTGACTACTAGTGTGCTGAAAAAGGAAAAGCAGGCTTAACTACAATTATCCTACTGTGAAAGAAAGAAAGTAAAGCGATTGACTTAAAAAAAAAGTGTCTTTAAATTCACCTAAGCATTATCACCTCAAAACAGTTTATTGAACGAGTCTTCGAAATATCATCAGGCTAATGGATCTGTAGATTGTAAATAAGACTCGTTCAACGACGTTGTTCTGATGTTTATAGCTGGTTTTCTTGTTTGTTGAATACCATCTATTTTTTAAGCTCAAATGGTTGCTCTTATTTTGCTCTATGCAACATAACAGAATTACAAAGTGATACTGATTACCATCAAGTATAAATTGACTGAGCTTTAAAATTCTAGACTTACTTTTTAATTCGTTTAAATAAAACGTAATAAATCTAAAAAAAGTTCAGCATAATCGCTTAAAATGTTTGGTTGCGCTGTGAATCTTAGATAAACAATCTTGACAAATAGGGAATTATATCTATACATGTGTGCGATATCCACATGGGCTTAACCGCACTGGAAAGCAATATATGGTATAAGTTAGCAAACACACACAATATATTAAAAGGGATGCAAAGCTAAACACCTCAGGGTTGAAGGCTGGCGCCCTGGGAAATTATGTTGATAGTGTTTGTCGGCAAACCTGGGGGTGTATTTTATTTGGCGCACGTTAAATGGCGATTCATCTAATTAGGGTGGCTGGTCTTTCTCTGAATTATTTTCACTACAAATTTGTTTAATTTTATTAGCCGTATTTTTCAAAATTTATACTTTTACTCAGAGGTTACCGATGTTTATAAAGCTTCTATCTGCAAGATTTAAAAGTGCTCGCTTTAAGAAGGCAACAATCTAGGGCTCTAAAGGTTTACTGATTTCTGCTAATACTTACAGTTATAATTAGATTGGAATATGTAACTTACAAACTACAGAACAATTGTCGAATATGATGAGACAACTTAGTCCAACATTCAATAAAAGAGAGTCCAATTTAGTCTATGCGATTAAAAATCGCACGTTCACGTTTTTTGCAATTGACTGTGCAGTAATAAAGCCTGAGAAAAGTTAGATGAGTCCCTGTAGAGGAATTTATGCCGCGCGATAAATGTGCACGTTTTTATAATAAATTCGAGAGCAGATGCACTACGCCATTTCCGGAAAAAGTTCAAACATTAAAATAACTTTTGAACTGTAAACAAGTGAATAACCAAGTTCAGGTGTTCGAAATTGGGTTTCTTGGCAAACCAAAATTGAAATGGTGATTTTCCATTCCATTCACACCAGAAACTCGTGTTCGATTTAAATTCTAGGTAGAGATATTGGCAAGGTATTGCTTCCGCAATGACAGTGAATCAAGATGCTTCTACATGTGGGCAATATGGATTATATAAGGAATTCTAATGGTTACGGATTGTAACGATTGTACAGTGTAGAGGTAGTAATTTAGGAGATAATCATTGTGCGATTATAAACCTTGAATCGGAAACGAACTTTTAAAACGCTTAGGAAAGAACAGGCTTGGCAGTAAGTTTGAGTGATATTTATTTTGCGAGATAGTAATGTCTTTAATGTAGCTCTAAAGTGTGAAAAATTTGAAATGTTGTTAGAATCTGAATAGAACAGACAAATTTATTTTTCGGAACATGTTTTCTTATGCTTGCACAAACCGGTTAAAAAGGCGGGAACCAATTTTTGAAGTTGCTATATTGATGAGTGATTTGTTGATCACTTTTGACCAATTAGTTTTGTTCCATCCAGATCTATTTTTTTTGATACTGGATGTTTTCATATGTGTTCGATATTTTACAAATTGAAGCCCGCATCAATCCGCAGAAAGGAATTAACCATCCAGATAAACCAGCAACAAAATCGTTTTCACTGTATATTACAGCAGATGTTCTTTGAATTTAACTCCCATTTATGGCTACCTTTAGCGTAAATACTGGATGTCGAATGTTCGGAATGATGATAGATGCTCTTCGAACACGAAACGATGGAGTAACTCGGATCTGGACCGAACGGTAATGCAGAACCACTTAGGAATGACTGATGAATGGGATATGCGATGCAGTTGGCCCTGGGGGATATCAATGGGAAGAATGAAAAGTTGCCTGACATAACAGGTTTATTTAACCAATGATTTATATCGATTGTTTTGGAATGTGGAGCACAGAGCAAAGAGATTTTCTATCCCAAGTACAAAATTAATATATAGCATAAAACCCGCAAGTTGATGTCCACCTCAGGGATTTTTCAAAGTAGAATTGTATTATTAGTGTGGCGCAAATTGGCTGCAATGAAGAGTGAAACATTTACTAGACACTATAGCAAACTTAACATGGCAAGAGGAAGCGGAAGCAGTGAAATCTCCAGGGCCTATGAATTATTCGCAAAATGTATCAAATAACTGGAAAATATGGAAGCAAACACTTTGATACTTTTGAGAGCATCAGACGCTGAAAAGAAATGCAATCAGCTAAGATTTATCTCTAATGATAGATGAAGGTTTGGACAAAATACACCTTTTTAACCTCTACATTAAGCTTAAAAATCCATTTTCTTTGGTTTATTTTACTTTCAAATTTATCAAGGATAGGAAGACAATTTAGTTTGCGCGAGTTTCACAGTGATTGTATCTCAATGGTTTGAGTATTTTAATAAAAAATTCGTAAACGGATACTAAATCCTAGAAAGTTACTGCAAAGCTTTAAAATTCAAATGTATCCACAATTATAATTTAAAGAAATTTAAAAAATTGAAGGTAATATTTGACTGACAGTCTAGCAATGTTTAATTAAATGTGTTTTTGCATGTGGTCAATTCATTCAAGTTTGAGATATGTTCTTATGCTACAATTAATTTAGAAAACGCACTAAATAATTATGAGGTCCAAACCCAGCGTCGAAGTGTGAGTTCAAGAAGTTGTAACAAAATGAAAAATGCCCTTTTCTATTCAAAATCATAAGACCATTTAATAAATGGCTGCATTTGAAAAAAACTATCAAAACGCTTTTGATTAACTGTGCTAAGGACATTCGTTTTCAGGAATTCGATACAGCGAATTATTGTATTTATTTACGTTTTACACGTAACAAGCAAACTCCACCAATTATTATTTAATGCATCACAGAACATTAGATGAATATAAAATAAGTACCTACATTTTTACACTCACATTTCTGGAAATTTATTTTCAGAATTTAGCAACACAACTGTGAAAGATGGCACCATACAAAATTTGTGAATAAAAAAAATATATTTCCTAGAATAGTTTGTACAGTAATTGAAAATAATCCGGAATTGTTAGCTAATATTGATGACATTTTACTTAAAGAGGCAGCGGAATGATGAATATATTAAGAATTGAAATAAAGTTTGGATGTGTATTTAAAGGCGACTTAATTTTAAAAACAAACCTAATTAAAAGCTGATTAGAATGAAGGAAAGTAAATTTATCCTAAAAAATAACAAATCAGAAAAGTTCTAACGGGATTAAAAGTTAACTAAAGTCATAATTCAAAAAAAACTACATTTCGAGACATTTAGGGCACACGTCGCGTTTCTTCAATAAAACTTAATTATTTTCGGGTTCTGGGAATCCATTTTGAAAAAATGCAATCATAATTAAACAATGAATGTAGTTTAGTTGGAGCACAATTTCGTAATATGGTTTACACCGAAATAATCTCAGGTAGTATTCGGAACTTTCATTAATGTTTTGTATCTTGTTAGGATGTTGCTCCTGGAGCCTTTGTTGGCAAATTTACTATTCAGTTTTCATTACTTAGAGGTGTATCATTTCCAGGATTCCCGAACACGAGAAGAGTTAAGAGTTATTCCAAAATGAGATTTAGAAAAAAAATAATAATTTTTAAATTATTAATCAGTATGTTCATGTTATTACCTTTTAAAAATGCTGTTTCTTACGATTTGATTTAAAGAAGCTGGTCTAAAAATTATTTCTGATTTCATAATTTTTTGAATTTGGCAAAACATTAAAGTTATCTGTAAGGGGTTTTAAGAATAATCTGTTTTAAGACAAAATTCTCGTCATGGGTTGAAAAACACCAGCAATAACCCTGAAAAGCTGCCTGGCAGAGCAACTAGAAAATATTGGCTGAAACTCATGCATTATTCAGAGATGCGTAAAATATGAATTTTTGCACTTTCGGGGAACATTTGCTGCTTTGGGAGACATTTCTAGAGAAATTTTAATGGCTTTGTGCTTGTAGGCGTATAAATAATCTACTATAAAATCGTTTAATCAACCACAATAGTTTGAGAATATTAGTGGCTAAAAATAACAAATTTTTCAACAAGTTTTTGTTGAATTTCGAACACGTACTTCTATTTGTTTGAGGATCTTGCCTAGGTGAATTTTCTTATATGGCGAGTCTAATATACAGCGTGTCCCAAAAGTAATGGTACAAAACAAAATGGTGGATTCCTGGGGTGAAAATATGATGATTTAACACAACCCACCTTAGTCCGAAGGTTGACGGTTGCCGACATACAAGGCGTCAAAGTTACATTTTAATTTCAGTTTTTCGTTATTCTACTTTGAACAACAGAGTTGCATATTTTAACGAAATTTGGTATACAGGGGTTTGTGAGCATAAGAAATCCAAGTCTGTCATCAGATTTTGATCAACTTTAGCCTCAAAAATATGTATGCCTTTGCCCTGTAATTGTAGATTGAGTTCATTTAAAAAAGCAAAAATATCCGAAAGGTATGCTGTCAAGCACATCCAAGAAACATCGTTAAGTCGTTCAGCTAATTCAAATTTAATGTCATTTAAAAAAAGCCGTATTCCATTCCAAGTTCAAAAACTCGAGCCAAAATTTCTTCCCGCGACAGTAATCGTATTTCTGTATGTAAAAGGAGTTGAACGTGTTCATTGCCTGCTTCTTCACATATTGCTTGAAAAACCCGAGTTTATTGGTCTGGCCTTAATAAAATTAACAATTCGTCTAATCGTCCAGGGTTGATTATAATAATGGAGGCATTTTTTGCAAGCTATTGCTTCCCTATGGTACAGCAATGAGTCCATATTATATTCGGTGCTACACTTTTCACGCGTGCCCCAAGACCGGTTAATTTAACATAGCATAGGCCGGTCTGTACTTAATCCAATACATTTGTACCAATGTATATAAGTTGACTTACGGCGACATCTTTGGCAAAAATATTGTTTCAACTTTTTGGTCACCCGGTATTCTGACTTCTAAGTTGGTTGTATCTAATCGCCTATTAATTTGGTACAAAAAGGTATTCTTAGTCGATGTCCAAACAAGCCTCTGTTTCCGAAATGTTTGCGATTACACCGCAAAATACAGTATTTTCAAAAAATAAGCCACAATAAGTATCTAAGTGAAAAAATATTTACTAAACATCATTCTTTAACAGTAGGATCTTTTTATCTTAATCACTAACAATAAAACATTAATTTTCTACAGCAATTGCTCAAAATGTCCCCCGTTAACTTCAATACATTTTAAAATGCGTTTATTGAGGAATCGTCTAATTTAAAAAACATATTTTCATTTCGAAATTATCATCATTCATCGGCGGCATTCATAATTTTATTTATCAACTCATCTCGGGTGCCTACCGTTTGATCGTACACTAATAATTTTAAATAACCCCAAACTCAAAAATCTAATAGGGTTAAAGTCAGGACTTCGGGCCGGCCAAGCCCAAGAACTTCCACGACCTATCCACCGATTTGTAAAATTTTTTTGGTCTAGGTAATTACTAACGGCTCTAGCAAAATCGTCCTGTAATAAATTCTGTACCGGCGTAAAATGGCAAGGATGGAGATTTTCTTGCTGAAAAATCCTATGAACTGAAGACTTGCTTACGCCAGTTGCAGTTTCCAATCGTCCTGTGCTTATTTCTGGATTTTCTCCAACACGAACCAGAACGTCTTCCTCTTGATCTGGAGTTGATATTAAAAAATTTGGTCCTAAAATTTCCCCTAATCAACGGTAGATGTCTCCGAATAACTTGAAATTCGGTTGCCTCCTATTGGGATACCATTCTAAGTAACGCAATTTGCCACTGCGTCCACTAAAATTTTGCTGGACTAAACAATTTTGCCTTGGCATTTTAACTAATTGAAATCAAAACTTAACTATGTAGTGGCACTAGTGTCACTTTGACAGACACCAAGTAAATCCGGGACGCTGCGTCACACTACTTGACATGCATTGTAAAATGTCCTGACAATTCTGCATTTTGCAGTTTAATCGCAAATATCTCGGAAACCGAGGCTTGTTGGGACATTCACTAAGAATACCGTTTTTGTGCCAAATTAGTAGGCGATTAGACACAGCCAATTTAAAGGTCAGAATACCGGGTGACCAAAAAGTTAAAACCATTTTTTTGCTCAGATATCGCCGCAAGTGGCTTTTGATCAAGTACAAGTTGATCAAAATCTGATGGGACATTTGGTTTTCGTATGCTCAAAACCCCCTGTATACAAAATTTCGTGAAAATATGCAGCTCCGTTTAAAATAGAATAACGAAAAACTGAAATTAAAATGTAACTTTGACGCCCTGTATGTCGGCTACCGTCAACTTTTGGACTAAGGCCAATTGTGTTAAATCATCATATTTTCACCCCAGGAATCCGCCATTTTGTTTTGTGCCATTACTTTTGGGACACCCTGTATGTACATTTATATTTCTTTGCAAGTAAAGAAATTGATTTTCTCTATGCGAATTTGCAATTCTCTCTGCACATTTTTCGCCTTTAATATAAAACAACAAAGTTACGATGCTATAAAACCAAAAACATTCCAAGCACACGATTTTTGTGCGAATATCAAAGAACATTTCCACATAAAAGGAGCTGAAATGGTCTATTCATATACATACATACTGCGGAAATACACACGTGACATAGTAGAAATACTTTTTATTGTTTTCATGCGGTGGTTTCTCGCAGCTGAATTAGTCTAATATTTTAAAACAGCGAAACAAATATTCAATGGATTAAACGCACAATGTGGAACTAATTTTTATTAAGTCGATTTCATGTAAATAAGGAAAAACAATAGACTAGATCTACGTAGCCACTCAACTGCTTGAAGTTTAAAACTCAATGTTTACTCATTCTTGTGTCTATTTTATGATTTATCTTTGCGCTTTTATTCGAATCTATTACTGAAAATAGAGAGAACTGAGAGTTATTCGTGTCTGTTTGCGCTATTTTCAAAACTTTTGCAAATTGTAATTTTCTCCATTTTGTTTTAAGTCCTACATAGTCTTGTATACTCTGTTTGGCGCAGTTGTTAATGTTTGTAAGTAGTAAAACGTTTTAATTTTGTCTTTGTTACCGTACTTATATATCGATTTGCTTGATTCACCTTTATAATGTGTTTAATATCCGATATATTCATTGGAAAGGACTCCGTTTTGGCCAAATTATGATCGATTATATAGATATGGAAAATAGTCGCTAAAATGAAAAAATGCATAGACCTTCAAACTAATTTTGACTTGGACAGTGTGATTTAATCATGGAAACCATTCTTAGAAGTGCAACGCGATAAATGAAACTAGCAGAAGTGAATCACAAAGTCCTTATGAAACCCTCATACTCGTAAAACGCATCGTAAATTATCGAAAGATGCAACTGAGATTTTGCATAGAAGATTTATGATTGCAGCTTTTCGCATCCCCTATGCGAGCGAAATATTAATGGCCTCGTATTTACAGGTATTTTACCCCAGTGAAATTACAGGAAGTGTGCCAGCCTATGGGATGTAAATTTGATCGATATAAAGTCTACCCGAATCTACCTTGAATGATTCAAATCGGCTTTAATTCGAGTATATTGATGGCTTAACGAGACTGCGATTTACGCATGTTGATTGATTGCAAAATGTATTTTCATATTTGAAGCAACAGAAAATTCCCCAAAAAGCTTTCGGCAATACAAGGTTGTTTAAAGGAATGCCATTTTATGGACACGCAGGATCTTGGTTGTTCTTTCTCTGTAAAATCGTGAAAATATCTCGCTTAATATGAGCTTTAAAAACGTACAAAAAATATGTAATCATTTTAAGAAAATTTTACCGCAAAACTTCAAATTAATATTAAGTCAAAAGCGTATTAAAAAAATTGATGCCCGTAAAATATTTGTATTAAGTTTAATAAAATTTGCTATAAGCAGAGCGAAGGCAATGTTTTGAACTTTTATATTCACATAAATGTTGAGAATTCAATTCTATTGCAAACGACGTAAAATGAATTCAACAAAGGTTCAAGTTGAAACTACCATATATTTTCTGTTTTATTTGCGACTGTGGTATTTGTATCCCATCTAGTTTCTAAAGGACATTTGTTTCATGTTAAGTAAATACCCTGTTTAAAAACGGACTTTTTGTTCAAAGCTCATCTTAATTTTTTTCTTCAAAATGCTGCGTACATAATTCAGTACATAAGAAGTATAATTTGACTTGTGCTTTTAGACATATTAAAAGTAGCGTTAAGAGAATTGCGGCATTAGCGTAATCTAATTTCTCAACAATCTTTAATTTTAGAATTTATCCTTAAATTGTTGAACCGAAGCATTTCCAATGTAGTTTCTTGAAGGTCTTCAAGTCTGGTTGTTTTAACCCACAGGGTGCCTCGGTCTTGTGGCAGGTCAAGTTTTATGATTTGCTCAAATTGATAAGTAAATTGATCAAACCTGTTGTTAGAAATCTGTTTTTAAAATGATTTTTCTTTTGCGAAATCGGATATAATTTTGTGACCGTAAAATAGTTTCAAAAAAATAATAATCACATTTCATATAGGGAAGTTCAAAGACAATTCAACGATTATCATAAAATATTTTCTTCGTTGAACTTGTTTGGTTGGTTAAGTATCAAATTTATTTAAAAAATGGGAGCAAAGTGAGTTTTTTGAACAGAATGGTCTTAATGGAAATTAAAGGCATTCGCTAATGGTCGTGGAATGTGTGGGATTATGCGTCTCTCAAAAGAGAAGGAATTTGCTTATGACCACATTTCCCATTAACCCAATTCTCTTGTTGCTCTTTCCAGTACGTTCGGCTCGTTCGACATCGGAACTTAATTTTGGCACGCAAACTTCACATCCTTACCTTCCAAGGTGGGCTGAATAAATCAAATAAATGTCAGTATGTCGACTGTTTGAAAGTTTAATTAGCCAAAGCAGTAGCAAAACTACACGTTTACGAATTTGCTTCCAACCAGCATTAACTTAGCTAACAAATTTGTTGCGAAAGTTGTTGGCTGTTGTATTTCAATTGTAGAGTTAACGTTCTTTAGAGGAAGGCAAATTAAAGGAAGATTACATTTTAAATCGGCGTTGGGAATTTTTTATGCAGCTTTTTGTGCACCTGAAGTGTTTCATTTTGTTTTATTTGATTTTTTTTTACGAGCACTGGTTTCCATAGGAAAGGCACCAACATGAGGCATACCGGAATCCGTAAATGATTTATTGTGTCTGAATTATTTGGAAAAAATTGAAACTTTCGAGTTTCTACCAATGTGAATTTAATAAGTGAAGTTATTATAACTGGGGAGAAATGGAGAATTATCTCAAAGACCAGCTCTTCAGTTTCTTCGCGTTTAGGTTTTGATTTGAAAGCGCATTTTGATTGTCAATTTTTAAATTAAATTTTAATAATAAATCCTAAAATATGTTTTTATTCTACATTCCACAAATCTCATCATTTAGTTGGTCCCAAAGTTAATCTTCAAAAAGTTGTAAATACTAACTTTCATTTTGAATGGTTATAAGTGGGAAATATGTATTGAACTTCACTTCAAAGTTTTTCATAAGTTTCTATTTTAAAAGTTCGCTTATAATCACAACTTTTGCTTTGAGTAACAATCGGAATT
>NW_026018916.1:11158971-11174061 GCF_020466585.1 Dendroctonus ponderosae | reverse complement strand
CAATATTTTATTTCTGGTTTTGGGCTTTTGTCAATGTGATTTTTGGAATAAATATCTATTTAATGCCATTATTAAATTAATTCAAAAATGATAGCATAACTCATCTAAACTCGAAATACAGTTTCATAATATATTTTTTTAAATAACTACTTATTTAATTTAATTTAACAGGTAACAGGTCAGAACTAACAAAACTAACATCATTTAAGAAACAAGAACGAAAGAAGCAAGATATAAGAAAAGTACAGACAAATTGCAGACATATTTTCTTTAAACGGTAATTTTCATACAGTGAGCCCGATCTTTGAAAATCTTCAATATTCGATCGTTGGCGTTCATTTTTAATTGCAAAAGTCAATAAAATAATGAGCAAACACCATCATTGTTAATTATTTGTGCAAAGTAAACCAGCTTTTATGAGACAACGTTTTTTTTTTGTAAAGGAATACGTTGTTTGAACCAAAAATGCACATTTTGTCTATTGAATTATTTCAAACAATTCTTTCAGGAGACCATATTCTAAATACCCTAGGAGACCTAAATTTCTTTGGATTTTCCCAGTTGTTTTGGAGTTCTCGGTAACTGCTAATGATGATGCTTCCATTACTTTCTTTTCACTTATTTTTTTTTCTGAGGAAACGTTGGTTTTCCAAATGCAGTGGATTTTTTTTGAGTTTACTGAGTAAAAATCGTACTGAGTATAAAAATGTCGAAAGCTTGGCACAAAATGTGATCAACTTTTGCAGAGGGGAATTAATTTTCTCTATGAAAATGTGGAAACATTGCAGTTTTGGCCAAAGGCCTTATTTTGAATGCGGATGGTCCGGGTCTATTAAACAGACCTATATTTTATAACAATTTATTGATATGTTTTCTATGTAAACTATTATTATTGTATTCGCATTTTATTTGTTGCCACTGTAAGAACTAGCGAGTAGATCCGTTTGTAGCGTACTTGTCTGAAAATCAGTTTAAAATCTGGTGGAAATATCATGAAATATTAATATAATAAACGCAATGAAACCAAGTTGATGTTGCTTACTTGGAAAGGAAACTTCAAGGGAAAGTTTCAATCAGAGGTCTGGCTGCTAATTTTAAACTTGCTATTAGTGTAGTTGGTTTTCCTCCGGCTTCAACATTAACACCAAAACAACATAATGAAATTCCAGTAATTTAATTCAATTAAATTCCCAGTTCTATATAGTTGAAATATTCTACACAATTGAAATATTATAGCTTCTATCTTCAATCTTTCTAATCGCCCCCACTAATTATTTCCTTATCGCATTCGCCGTTCTGAAAACAGGCAAAACGATTAATTTAATTTAACCAAATTGGATAACGAGAGAGCTCGATAAGGCTAGCTTCAAAGTTCGTGATGAGTGTGATATTTAGAATAAACTACGGATTGCCATTAATCACGTGACCGCGTTCCCTTTGGGTCTTGTCTACTATTCCCTCAGGAATGGGAAACTCGTTTGACCTCAAAACGATGCGACATGAACTGACCAAATAGCGTTTGTCCTACAGATAGGCCATGAGATAAATGAGACGTGTAAAATGTCCYTTTGTTTTTGTCCGGATTGAATGTGGAAATGTTTAAAATATTGGGCAATTCCGAACRGGACCCCTGAGAAACATCTTCGGTTTTTTCTCAGATTTGCTTTCAATTTTTTGTTGGAAGAGTTGTTCYTCTTCAGTACGCTACCACTTATAACGTTTGAAAAAAAGTATGCGCTTTTGGTACTGTACAATAGGATGGGAGAAAAACATCGATGTTTCGCAAACATCGACGTAATTCGTTCGATGTTCGATATTTTTACCATCGATGTTGAAAATTTGGGACATCGATGTTAGATCCCGAAATGAAAACATCGGACATTTGATGTTGATACTAGATAGAAACATTTTCTGCGAACTCTTTGATAATGCCGATAAAAACGATACCGTGGCATAGTGATCCATTTCCAGCTGCACCCGAAAAAAGCTTCTTTTTGCAGTCAGTTGACCGAAAAACGTGGCAACTGTACGTTCAATAAATTTAGTCGATTATTTAATAATGCATTGTTTTAAAATGTCATAGTAGTAGTAAAATAAAATGATTTAAGTTTACGTTAATTAATTTGAAATTTGTATACAACTGCAAACTATCAGAACATCGATGATGTCAAACATTTCCTAACATCGATATTACCTTTCTATTTCAACATCGATGGCTACCATCGATGTTAAAGGATCGATATCCTATCCCTAACTGTACAGTGTGGTCTAACGTGCATTTACGACGGTCAAGTTATTTTTTCAAATGGGCTTCTTCCAAAAACATGAACCTCCGAAGCAYACATRCAAAGTAAACTCGATATACTTTTYTTTATTTCCGCATCGAAAGTTAGGCACATTAATTGAAATTMAATTTTCAAAATAAATACCAGCTCTATGTATTGCAAATATACAATTTTATGYTTCTGATACCTGTAGTTTRCTTTTGTTAAATTACTTTTACTTARTGAGGTTTTACAATCCGATACTTACTATATGAAACAGKCGAATTTGGTTTTGTTTGTCAATTCGACTGAATATTTAAGAATTACGCTCACAATCTGTGTTCATATTTGTGGAAGTCCAGAATACAGTTCTTATTAGAGGTTCAATGTCTATTGAAAATAACAGGCAAATTGAAATGAATTAGACTTGAGTAAACCCACGGGTGTAATTTTGTCTTCTGCATTAGTCGTCGCATCATTCACATGCCCATCTAAATAAATCTTCGTAAGAATAACATTCACTCACTAAGGTGGATCAACACAGCCACAGTTCGTCTGTGGCTTACAGACACGACCCTCATAAAGTCTGTACGGTCTGGCAAGCAGGTCTGTCGGATAATGCCCCGTCTGTGATTTATCGCCTAACCAGTTTCCTAAAGACACAAATCAAACTAAAGGTGCAGATTTATGTTTCCAATATCGTGCATACGTCTTCATTACAACTTTAATCATGAAACAAACGAACAAACCTGCGACTTTTACTTAAAAGTCTATTCGAAACGCAACAAATTGGGCTTCAGTAATGTTTTGTTGGGTTCTGTTATATTTTTCCTTTATTTATTGGTGAAATCGCTAAACTCAACTGGAAGAATTCATTTGCTAGCTTGCTAAAAAATATAAAATTTTTCATACGTATTGTGGCTTTTATAATTGTTATAAATTGCTTGCAGTTTTTTATTATCCGTGTCGAATCAGGCTTTGATAAATATAACTCAGATCGTCAATATCGAATATGCAATTTACTGCATGGTCACGTTCATTAATTTGAATCAATTCATGCATTCTTCTTTGATGATAATTGCAAAACTTCGATTTTCATACAGTTTCAAAGCCAACAAAATTATTGGATATTGCGATTTTCAAAAGCATATTGTATCTCACATGCTGCGAAACGGTCGATTTAGTTTAGTTATGCTGGCTAAATATTGATTTAGATGATATTATAAATATATTTAGCGATTGATTGAAAGCTGAAAGTGAAATAATAAGCGGCCCAAAAAGTGGGTTATATGCCTAAGGAGAAGAAAGACAAATAGAAGGAAATATGAAGTTCTATCCAAAACAAAATTATTCTACCAATAAAGCTTCATATTCATTCAGCAGAACTATTTTAATTCGATTTGAAAACATTTTACGTATTGAGTGGTTCAGTTCAGTTGAGAGTTTGTCCAAACTCCAAACTTGTTCTACCTTTTGCTAGACCGTCTTTTGTTTAATTATTTGGTATTAAATTGATAATTATGTATAAAAACTCGATACAAATTAAGATTTCTTTTAGCATATATTGAAAAATTTGAGTGCAGCAAAAGCTTCAGCAATGTATTTTTGTGAATGTTACACACATACTAAACTATTGATTATTTTCCTTTGATTCAGATACTTGTGAACATTTTCTGCCGTTCTGAATGAATATCGAATAATATTAATAAAAAGTTCATCTGTTTCTTAAGAACTCCGGTGCTTCTATTCATTTATTTACTGTGGAAAATCAAACATACTTCTTTTATTTAATTATATTTCGTTAAGTAAACATTATAGAGTTAGTTACTGACCGGTTAAGTCTTAATGACCATTATTCTATTTCGCATGAATTTTGTTAATTAGTATGTTTTTAGATGTTTTTCCTAAGAACTAACGTAATTTACGTTCAACTCGAGTTGTGATAACAGTATGTAGTTCTCTATATTAACTTTCTTGCAAAAATAGTCACTAAATGTTTACTTCATTGGTATTTGATTCAAGAAAGATGATTTTGCATTTGAATTGATAGCAGAGCCAATTATTGCACATTCTAAACAGATGGAAAAATAACAAATTTCTTGGAATTTTCGAGAACGTTATTCCGCAAACCCTTTTTAAATCCACTATTTTGTTCCAGCAAACTTAATATAATACATTGCACAGCGTTTTAAGATATTTTTTATGATACTTTTGACAACATTACATAACTCCATTACAAGGCCTGTTTGTTTCTAAGAAACAAAATCTTGGACTTAACAAAGAAGGAAAATTTTCTGAGCACTGATATATACGGTTTTCTAAATTGCCTTATTAGAAAATTACCTGGAAAATAGCACATCGTCTAGACACAACATTTTATACGAATTATGAGTAATTTTTACGCAGTCATGGTTTTGTCACCGAACATTTGTAAGAATTCAAGGTTCATGTATTTAATTTTATCAAAGTCAGTGCTAATTTATCGTCTGAATTGCACTTTCCATTTTCCGTGTTCAAGTATATTTCGAACTTGCCAATGCCTTTTTAAATATTTTCGTATTTAAACTAACATCTAGTATTTCATATCTCTGAAAATTCAAAGATGGCAAAGTTATGTCGCATTGATCTGCAATCTGTGTGAACTACTTTGCATTAAAAATGTTTTCGATGATGTTCGTTTGCGAGATCCATCAACTCGTTGCAGCAACTTAGTGGTAAATTATTCATTATTCAAATTTTGTGTGTGGAACAAGAACCTATTAAATCCTGCATTAATGGTAACTCTCGAGGGATTATTGCAGGGTCAAAGCAATCAGAATTTTCACTGCCGAAAGACATTCTATAGACAATTAGTTCTGCATTCAGGGCGCGATTGTTAAATGGGAATAAGGGCATTGGCGAATGGCGTGGAACACGTGTTAAGATGATTTGTAATAGACATTTGAGGGGCATAATTGCTTCGTTAAACAAATTCCATAGGAGCCCGGAATGGGTCATCCATTTCTGGAACAGTGATCGTTAATATACGGTTGAAGTACAATGGTTATTACCGACTTTAATCAGTGGAAGAAGTAATGTTTTGGAGTGGATTTGTGTAACTGGTATGTTTGTATAATCTGGAAGCCAGTGGCAGATTATAGCTGTGTAAATTATATTTCAGTGAAACTTCTTTGGGGCTTTGGTCCTTGGCGCAAAGGGAGGACTGCTGCAGATAAATAAACTCCTGTAATTCCTCCTATACACTTCTAATAAGAGACATTTTCGTTAACAAAAACTGCTCCGAAGATTAATTGATATCACAGCGGAGCCCAATTAACCCAGTTAATGATCTATTACCAAAACTACAGCTCTTTTTCCTATTGTAATAAGGCGAATAAAACCGAGCTAGCGGGTTTCCTTTTCCATTTTTCATCCCACACGAAGGAAGATGTTCGCTTTTAGCTAAGTGTTTTCCAGAAAGGAATGAAACCGAAGTTATACACGACTCTTGTTCGAGCAATAACATAAATTTCGCCATTCTCGGTGAGTTTCTTGGGACACTAACTAGTTTAAATGAAAGGGAATAGGCGGCCAATTTGGTTAAATTTGGTGTGAACTCGAGTGATTTATTATCTAATTATTTAGTCTCTTACTTATGAGCATTACTTTCTTTATGAGCAATTAAAGCTATTACAATTATTCTTCGGTCACAGACAGCACTACTGTCTCGCTGGGGTTTCATCCATGTCGGAGTTATCTTTAGTGAATAAGTTATTTTTGCTGCAAATGAACGCAATTTAATCTACCGGAATTGAATTATACAAATCTGCTACAAAATTACGGTAGTTTGGTAAAGTAATTTTCCTTAGTATTATCATATTTTAGTTGATGGTGAAAAATTATTATATCTAAAAGGTAATGCAAAATGAGGTCGTGTGGGATGACTTGAGATTTTAAAATATTTAAAATAGCTTTTTTTTATATTTTACACTATTTTAAAATAGCTTGACGCCTATTTGGTATTATTATAGCTGATATAACCTGGATTATATTTTCAACATTTTTAAATTGTTGCACAAAAATTTAAACTGTTGTCGTTTGACAACGTTTCTGAAAAGTTAACTCATTTGAAACGCCGGTCTCATTATAAGATAGTTTGAGAGAATCTGTTTATTTCTTGACACACAAACCGTGAATAAAACACATGAAAGATAAAAATACATATTTGTAAAACCGGTTTAGAATTTTATATTGTTTACTACTCCCCTTAACACAATTTAGAGATTTGTAAAGTTGCTAGTGATTTTAATTAGATTTTCATTTATTTAACACATGTAATTTAATGAATGTCTTAAAGTTCGAATGTTGCTCTTTTATGAGATTTACTTTAATTTTTGCTAACGGACAAGTATTATTATTAGAATAATATGTTGTTTTTGGTCGTCTGGAAAAATTCCGTCGTTTTGCTAATGAAAAACTGAAGATTCTGTTACTGTTATCTCTCTGTTATATATGATTATATGTTATGTTATCTCTCTGTTAAATACTTATTATTATAGATTAATATATAAATTTTCTTTTGTGCAAGTTTGTGAAAGGAACTTTAAGCAAACCTTTCCAAACAAACCAAATCCTACTATACTCAGCAAATAAACCTCTTCTAATTCTTCAGAGGAATGTCGCCAAGTTTTCATCTTCTATTTGACAAACACTTAAAACTGGGGCATTTTAATTACTGAATTAAAGATACATAAATTTAGACATTACTTTAGTGCTTCAATAAAATAAGTAATGTAATAATTTATTGATCACATATTTCTAATTTGTGTCTAGTTGAACATAACAACATAACTTTTTAATTTAAGCTGCAGAGTAAACTGAAAGAATGTATTATACGTTCTTTACTTTTGATATTGACGAGGTTTTTGTTAATTGCAATTCGGCCTTTTGCAATCAATTTCTGCTGACCTGATACATACTTTTGCGTTACCTAATAATTTAATGTTTTAATTTTTACTATGTATTTTAGCAACTTTTCTCTCAAACTTCTTAGTTGGGTTTACACCATAATGAGTTACTCTGAAATATCGTATGTTAAGAAGGTATTTGTTAAAGATAACAATGGAAAAGTTAACACCTTTCAAATTATTGGATGCTGCTTTTTTTGCAAATCTCTCAATTATAAGTCAATGTATTGTTTCCGTTTACACATAGTGCTTCCGTATCTTCTAAGAAGCCTTCTAATTCCTCTCAGAAAGAGACTCTGCGCTTAATATTTGCATGTGTTAATTAAAACAAAAAATTAACTTTGGGAACTTTATGGAGTTAGGTAACTTTTCTAGAACCTGAGGCATTTGAGGTGTAGCTTGAAATATTGAGGAGTCGTCCAGTTGGATTAAGTAATTAACGAAAGTTGATCAAAACCGCCTCTCAAGACATCTTTCGTTTTCTTGAAAAAGCCACTATAATTTTGATTTTCTTTTTATTTTCGATCAAACGTCAATAACACCACTTGCCCTTGCTGAAGATTTAGACTTAATTTAAAATTGTATTGGAAACTTGGTTATTACAGTTCATCGCAAAGTAAAACTTTTGCTGACGGTTTTGTGGGAGCGTAGCTAAAATAAATCTGTAATTGTCTCGCTTGTATAAGAAAAAGTTTATATGTTTTCTAATTGAAAATGTTTTAAAGAATAGCAAGAAATTTCCAAATATTTCTTTGTAAACAACGGTAGAGCACCGCATGTGTCCAGCTTTATGTTATAACTCTTATCACTGTCAACTAATTTACACATTTTGATGTTATTTCTTATAAATATGTAAATATTGTGGGAATATTTACATTGGGTTAATATGGACTGAACCGGCATCCAAAGCATGCATCGAATTTACTATGCATCAAGTAAGGTCTGCTGCAAAGCATCATTTTGCATTTCGAAACTTATAAGTATAGATCATGTGAAAAATTGCATCGAATGGTAATATATCATGTTAATCTGAAACAAGGCTCCAACTCATCTCGCCTTGCCCGATTGTAATATTTTTCAAAATCTGAGTATGATAAATGAGGGTACTTACAGTTTCAATAAGAAGTATTATATATTGAATGCCATTTGCATATTATGTAATACTTGTCTTTTTTTGTCGGGGCAATAAAAGTCATTAGAACATTTTGGAAATTTTATTTTTCATAAAATATATAACATAAACGTTCTACAAATAAAATACATAGTAGGTATATCAAAATGAAACATATTATATTATTTTTCATTACTTTCTAAGCCAGTGTTTAGGGAATAATTTCTATACATGCCCGCCTTAGCAAGTGCCTTAGTGAAGTCTTGGGTATTCGGGAAAAATGATGTTGGAACGGTGTGAATTGTCGGTGGGTATCTATAAAAAACGATTATTAATTGGGAATGTTCAAAATTAATTTGTTCCTGATTTTCCACAGTGAAGCCCAAACTGGGCTAGATTTTATTTTCAGTTATAAGCAACCCTTTTTTTTTCATTGATATCCGTAGATCAGATATTTGTAAAATTAGAACAAAGTATTAATTTTCCGTTTTTGAGGACTGTTCGCTCTTTTAAGGAGACTATTGATTAGTTTTACCCTAAAGTAGAAAATATGTTTTTGTGGAATAATTAAATAAAAATAAATAAAACGACGGAATAATTGAGACAATGAGCAATTTCTGGAGATTATTTCTGATCAAAAAATGTGATTAAGTCATATCTAGAATTAGGTATCTGCCTTTGTCGGTCTAGTAGCCTGACGCCGTATGATTATCTAAAACGAAAAATTCCGAACAAGAAATTAGACTCTAATGACAATTTCAAACTCTCAACAACAAACTGTTTTAAGCGAAGTCTCGTTACTATCTCAATTCAGAGCAAGCAATCTACATACAAAATTAAGAGTAAAAGTACGGATAAGTTTGAACTCACTGACTTTATTTTAATGATTTTTGCGAAGAAACTTTGTTTGGAAACATAGTTAATTCTGAGTGAACGTCCATTTAGTATGCAGAAACCAACGTTTCGTGGTTTATATTTTTAATACTTATAGTCAATATAATGTGAATCAGCTTTTATTTGCACTTAGGAATTTTTGGTCTTCAGTTGTATTCGTCATAGCTTTCACATTATTAGTTCTATTGAACGCTATATTGAAATCTTGGCCGTATTTTCTGAAAAACTTTCGGATCATTCAACATTTTTTTACGAAAGAGCATTAACCCTGCTTGAACAAAAATGCTTTAGCGGAAACATATTTGCAAATACCTGCCATAATCACTTGAAGTTGTACGGTAGAACGGATGCTCGGGCGGTTTTCTATCAACTCCGTATCCATAAAACCAACTGGGATAATCAAATCTCTTCGGAAGCTGACAAGTTCTGTAAAAATCGGAGGTTCGTAGTCGAGGAACTGTCGCCCCATCCGGACCGGGACAATCTACCATTTTGAGCGAAACAATGAGACAATGCGAATACTTGAAGTGGCCTGAAAAGACACTTTGCGCTCAAATTCTTGTTGCTCGAACGAATAATTTGATTTAAAACGACACGTCAAAAACCGCGATTTGCACGATATCGATCAATCAAAACGCTTTCCATAGAAACTGAAATGGAGCCACGTGGACCGAAGTATGAAATGGAAGAGGCGAAGTTCCTTACTTAAGGGGCATATGATATTCATTATTTTAATATTATTTGCGAGGTTGAGATTGCCTTGTACCAAATAAATGGTTTTACCTCGATTATTGTTATTGAAGTCTGTACACTGGAAAGATTGATCTGAACGGCTGATACGTATTTACCGATACAAGAAGCGAATGGAAACGAAGTAGGTCAAAAGGTTTTGGTTTATCATTTTGTTAGGGAATTCTAATATATGTCATAGATTGCTTACAAATTCTATATTTTTATAACTAGAAGGTTTCTTTTGTGTAAAAGTTTGGGCGATTTCCGGTAGTTTGGCTCATTTGAGTTGCACTTTGCTACTTTGGACGAGCACAATCTTAGAAAACCGGTGGAGGCAAAACATGTCTTTGCCTCCACGCCTACAAATCCTACAGATTACAAGATCTTAATAAGAAATTAAACATTAATTTTGTTTGGAAAAACTGGTAAAACTTTACTCATAAAAAATGTTGGCATTTTTCTCGGTTTCTAAGAAAGTGTTGGGAAATAAATATTGTAATTTAATTTAGACTTCCCACTTTAGGAGCGAATCACCTAAGAACAAAATAGATAAGTGAAATTATCTTCCGGCATTCTATATGGCAGGTTTATCCCTAAACCCATTATCCAATTTCTTTTCTCAGTCCCGTTCGCTATTCTCGTTCGGCAAATTTTAATTGCTATTTACTCATCTTCTTAAGTTATAAGCGTTAAATCTAATTAAGTTACTTTTTTCTTGCTACCGCGCGCTGAATAAATATTAAGTCGTTTAAACAACCTTCGGCAAATTTTTTGTACCTTTTAATTTGGAAACGTGTTGTACGGACAGTTAAGGACGTTTTGTTCGGGCAAAAAGCATCGTAATTCCTTCAGTGCAAACATTCTAAAGCTGTTTCTTTTTAAGCCATTTAAATATCCGCAGTGGCTTGCACTTTTCGACATTTTTACGTAAGCGCAAACATGATAGACGTCGAAAATATCCGGCTGTGGCAATTGCTATTCCATAGTTCGTTAATAAATCCGATTTCACTGATTTCGAGTAGTATTTCCGCCTATAAATCCCGTAGAAGCACAGTTGAATTTTTGCCTATATTTTCTTCGGTCCAACGACTTTTTACAGATACACAATTTTCATTTGTAACTTTAGTGCTGTTTAATAATCAGAGATAATTTGGGTTATTGTTCTTGTGCAGTGTTGGAGATTTCGATTTTAGAAGCTTGGGGAAGAGAAAAAATGTTTACAAAAATATATTATTTCACTTTGTCCCCAGTTCGTTGTTTAAGAATCTGACCTGAATGTTTTATTGGGAGTAACCGGAATTTTTCGCTTGAGAGTGATATAAGGACGGTTTCTGGAATTATTATTTAAAAAAATATTAAATTAAAGACTATACTTCAATTTACAACTACAAAGATTCTGTTTTTTGTAGACATTAGATAATTATCTGTACCTTCATGTGCAAATTGACGACAATTCTATCTCTTGTCACTCGAAATTCTCATTGATTTCAACTGACTTGACTTTTTACAACAAAAAGTTTTCCTTAAAAGTTAAATTTTTCTTGTTTCTATTATAATGCCCTGCTCCAATTATATGATATTTATACATGTTTATTCATAGTTATTACAAAACTATTTCGGTACCAGAAATATACAAAATGGACAAAGTTTGGTCTTCTGCATTTTAGAGCCCTGTTTATTCACATTAATTTTGTTTTAATCGCCCTGATATCGCATTTTTTATACATAATTGACGGGTTCTAGAAAATCAGCTCAATTTTTCAAACATATAAAATTACATAATTTGAGAGTATATGAGACACATAATAGTAATTTACGTTTTAAGTCCGGTAAATGCGTCCTTACAGAACGAAGAAAAATGATAACTTGAATAAAAATATTGTAATTCTGTTGAAGAAAAATCATTATTGAACATCTATGATATCAACCTTTGAGGAGAATTCGTCGTCGTTCAGAACTACCGAAAATTTTACATATATTTATCAAAGCTAAAAAGTTAAAAGGAACAAAAAGTGGCTATTGGTTTGTTATGAGAATTAGCCAAATTAACCTCGTATTTCACTCAGTGCTTTGATAAATTGATCCAAACTATTTGCAACTAAACACTATTTGATTTATTCGTATTTCATTTAATATAGAATATTTACTAATATAATCAATATTAACATGCATTAACAGGCATAGGATGTAATTACTGATGCGAATAAAATTATATATAAACTAGCAATTATTTTATGTATTTAATGCAACTGAGCGAACTAAGTATTTTTCATACAATATTTAGGGTCCGTATTAAATAGTTGTTAATATTTGCAAACGTACAATCCGATCACGCTAATTAAATATCGATTTTTTTTACCAATTGACATTGCGAATTATTTCAATATAATTATTCATATCCGCTTTCACGTAAGCTGTTATACCGTATACTGGGCAATAAATTGTACTTTCTATTGGCAAATATTGATATCAAATCCCCAATACGAATTATCACTTCTGGCGAAATAAGACTTTTTATTAGGCAAATAAAGATTACCAACAAACACTTTTCCTAGTTGCTGGTAAGTTGTACATAATTGACCATCTTGTTGTACGTATAAAATATTTCCGGATTTGTCCCTAAATCGGTGACAAACTATTTCCTTCAATTTAGCACATTTTATATAAAGAAACTTCCCAGCGTCGCATTTTGTGGTCTGGCAATTTTGAATTTCTCTTTTTACTGGGTCGAATCCGCAGTTTCCAACGCGACATTGGATGTTTTAATTCTAGGCGATGTAATAAAAGTTGTTAACAGCACCGAAAAGCGAGAATTTCGAATTTGATTTTAAGCATTCGGTAGTTTGGAAACGGCTTATAGAGGAATGAGATATTCAACGGTATTTTAGATGGTCTCCCTCCAGGAAATATCTAAGAGTTTAGAAATTTATTAGAAAATTTTTCTTTTTTAAGTTTAAGAAATAAACTTGAAGTTTATTCATTTGAAAATTAACTAGTTAAGGAGCTGCGTCCACGGCCTGTGCGCGATTCTTCTGTAGCAAGCGCAGCTGCATAATAATTCAACTGTTGATTACTGGAAAAATCGTTGCTTTGAGACCCTGTTGAAGGAATTTCACTTTACCTAATGGTTAAAAAACAGCTATTTTTTCGCCGTTTTATAAACCTTTCGGTAGAAATCGGGTTATAAAATTTTCTTGCTAACACCAGGCTGTGTTATAAAATCTGAACTTTTTTGTGCCCATTGAATACTGATGTTCTCAATTTTGGTTATACATTTTTCGTTCGATAGTAAAATGATCTATTTTCTTCTTTATGTGGATCATCAGTTGGTTTTCTTGAATTCTTCGAATTTTAACCAAACGGACAACATTTGGTATTGGTAAGAAGCTGGAATTGGTCAGAGACCACCCCAGACTTCTATAGTGTATGCCGAAAAAGTTAAGCTTGAATAATTTAATTAAAGTTTTTGCTGTTGATCGACTGGAGCTGAATGCTCGTATGATAATGCAATTTTCGTACAATCGCAGTGGTGTAGGTTTAGCCTGAAACGAAGCTCAAATTGGGACTTCTCCGTCAAATCAATCGAGGATCGTCTGCCTACACGCTATAGCTAAACATTCAGAAATGATTTGAAATAAACGGGAGCCGGTTCAGCAACTGGCTATAATAGAATTATATTCTGATTAATGTTGGTCGCCTTGTCACCTTTCTAAACGCCAGTTGATTAATTTTGTTGGGAGTTGGTAGCATTGTGTAGAACGCGTGTTAATGAGTTGAGGCGCACAATCTTTTGGCCCCGCCAAACTACGACCGTCCGACTCCTTATTTTGCTTGTGATTAATTTTCCGGCTCATACATCAAGGAGAAATTTGGAAAGCGTTCGTCTGCTTCGTTACCGTGTTCGGATAAAACTTTCAAATACCATATATACGAGTACATATAGAATCATACTCTACTAAAAATCTGTTTTTGGGAGAGTGGACTTGGGAGAGAGTAATTGTGGATCCTGAAAAAGGAATTACCCGAAAGCACTCAAATCTTCTTTAGGATGCTTTTAGTCGAGAACTTTTTACTGCAACTTGGTTGTGACGATATATTTTCGCAGTTTTCGCTTGATGCACATTTTTCATTCGAACGGATTGTTGCAATAAAAAGGACTTGGTTAAATGCTTAATTGATTCTTTTCACTTTATCTAATTTAAAAAAATCTGAACGGTGGCATGGATTCGTTTTGTTCATGTTCTTTTACATAGTTTTAATATGCAGATAATACTGAGAATACATACTTTTATTTTTACTTACAGAAAGAACTTACAGAATTGATAGGTGGATTCTAATCTGACTTCTCTCTGTGCAACGGGAAATAATCGTTGTTCAGAATTGTTTCAAGCATCTTATTCATGAGTTGCGTTCAAATATGATCAATGAATTCTCAAGCGATTTGATGATGCGTGTTTTTGTGCTTTTCTGACTCATTTTATGCAAATTCAATTGTCTTGACATCTGCGATTGTGGTCTATTATTCCGGTTATTCACCTCATTAGTGTTAATATTTATTTTATCCATGCAGAACACCTTTTTTCGTCTCAGTAAGATGTCTATTGATGTCTAGACTCCTCAAAGAAGTAGAAGAAAAGAATAGCATTCCAGAATTCTTATTCTGACTTTGCCAATTAACTTGAAGTTTAAGTTTTAAGCATTCTGTGTAATTCCAAATCAAAATCAATTCCTGGGCTTCAGTCATTTGTTGTCGATTTATCAATTAAAAAACGTTTCGGTGTTTTCCACCATCATCAGTTTCACTAAAATAACAGGTAGTAAAAAAAAATATAAATGTTTTCATTAATCTAAAAAACAATCACAGTTTGTCAACAGCAAATTCATAGCATTGTTATGTTTTTTAATCTGTATCATTTCATGGACTCTTCTCTTATTATAATTACTCTCGTTAATCAGTATTTTTGTGTTATCAAAATCAAAATTATGCAACTTCTGTTGTGCATGCTGTGCTAATGCTGTACCATTTTCGTTATTTTTTCTTAGGCTGTACTTATGTTCGTATATTCTTTTCTTTAGATATTGTCCAGTTTGACCTATGTATGTGTTATCACAATTTAAACAGTCTATTTTGTAAATTACATTA
>NW_026018916.1:11133688-11157972 GCF_020466585.1 Dendroctonus ponderosae | reverse complement strand
TTAGCTCAGTATATCATACATTAATTAAATGAAATAAACATAAAATATTAACTAACACCCGGTATATTGAAGAATTTTGCAAACCAAAAATAATATTCTTAGAATGCAAAGAAAAATACCTGAAAGTAAAAGAAATCAATATAAACAGTAATTCGCTTTGTGTGCAAAATGGACAAAATTAATACTCCAAATATATGCCAAGGCTTAAAGTAGCAACAACGCTACACATGTAAGTAAAAATAATTGAATATTTGAACAAAGAATTCTAGTCTCTTCCCAGAATTGATTGTCCTGACTGATCACCTGTTAGGCCTAATTAATCTCAAAATGTTTTAAAGTGTTGCAATTGTAATGTATTTTAGTGTGCGATATAACAAGCTTGACAAACTGTGATTGTTTTTAGATTAATGAAAACATTTATAATTTTTTTACTACCTGTTATTTTAGTGAAACTGATGATGGTGGAAAACACCGAAATGTTTTTTAATTGATAAATCGACAATAAATGACTGAAGCCCAGGAATTGATTTTGATTTGGAATTGAAACACAGTCAGGAAAGTATGTACAATTCTGTGTAATTTAAACCCTACCACTTGTTTTGCTCAAGACGAACTGTAGTTCATTTACATTTGCTTTGTGAGTGCAGTTACCCAAAATATAATATACTCAATTATCTTAAAGTCTGAATAGGATAATTCTTAGTAAAAGTACTTTCGATAAAAAGTGAGGCGAAAAACGCAATACCTGTCACAATGTCTACTAACAAAATATTCATCCCGCTGTTTTGGCTTGTGATCCGATCCATATTCAAAAGGAATGAATTAAATACGATTGAGATTTAGGGTCGCGCCTCCACTAGATTGATTAATTATACTGGGTGTGTTTGATCTTTTTTAACACATGTAAGTGTGGATTCTGTCGTTTTTTATTCACATATTCTTTCACTGGTATCTTGGTTTAGGGGTTCAATTCTGGGGAAGGAAAGGGAAAGAAAAATTAACACTTTCAATAGTCATATTTCTACAAGCAAAACATTAAAACAATTGTTTGGCTGGCCAAAAAGACTGAAATGAAGAAAATTAGTTAAAAATCACATTTTACAGAATGATTTTATGCAAACGTATCATCTAAATTTTTTTTTTATTTTGCTGCAAATCTATCCCATTACAGAAAATTATGAAACTAACTTTTCTAACCAAAAACTTCTAGATTCATTCCAAATCGTTTACTGGACTTTGGACGCAAATTATCAAACAAAATGTGTTCGTGTCAACCTCATATGAGCGATATTATCTAAGGAAACAATGCTGACATGCAAAATTGCTTTAAAATATTAGAATTAATTTTTCGATAACTTTGGGGTCTCCTATAACCATGTGTGACTGCAAAATATGTGGATTTCTCCTTAACCAACTTGATCCAATTTAAAAAAAGGGAAACATTTGCAAGTCAACAAAAATGGTATACTGATTAGATTTTATCTAAAATTATTTTGATAAATAATGTATATACAAAATATCAAACATAATACAAAATTTAATTTTTTTCAAATAAAATATTTACCTAATTCATACAAAATGTTAAGTTTTAAAAAGATCACACATTTGCAGGTGTGATAGAAAGCTAAACAGTTTAGCATATATCCAAACTGTTTGAAAAAAAATCTAGCAATGGTCACCGTATCAAAATGAGCTGAACGCTCCAGGCATTTTATCTTTTATTTCGACCATTCAAGCCGCATACCATTTCAGTTTATTGCACGAATATATTTAGTGCTTGGCCTGGATTATTCAACGCATTTAAGGTAGATTTAGTAATTTTAGGAATTTTGATATCCTGCTGGATAGGCGGCTAGATAGTGAATAGTTTAGTTTTCAGCATCAACTAGTAAAGCTGAATATACTTTATAAACACTATGAACTACTGTTTTACAAAAAAAATTGACCTCAGCAAATTGCACAATTAAACAGAATGGCGTTGGATGTTTTCATTGAATGCTTAAACATCGAGCACTCAAAATGTAATTGAAGGAAACTGTCAGCTAAGCTTTGTTTTTAATTATACGAGAATTCAGTGAATTTCATAAACAGAATAATGAAATGAGTAAAACAACATTTCTCGATTTTACTAGCTTTCGATTTGAAGTAAACAATTCAGGCTAGAAAACTTTTGTTTTTGCATGATTGAAAATATTAGTTTATTCTGTAGAAATGAACTCCAAAATTTAATATTTCACACAAATAGGGATCGCTTCTTAGATGTAAATATTTTAAAGCCCCTAATGTGAACTAAAAATAGCTAAATTGCGTTAAAAACAGTTAGGTACACGGGCTTGCGACCCATGTCATTGTCTTCATTTGTATGGGGTCGGCTTTACATTACGACAGTTATAAAATATTTTTGGGAATGTCTGTCTGAAAATTACATTTCAGTTTTCAAATATATCACGGAATGCGAGTGAGGGAACAGGGAAGAATGTCCTAGCCAGGCATGATTAGTGATTCAATTTCCGATATGTTTTTTGTGAGGTCTTGAAGAATGACCACATGAATAAAAACTAGAATTTTTTTATAATTTTGCCAATTCAAAAGGGCTTTGCTTAGGTGTTTTTTTGATAAAAATCGTGTAAATTTTCCGAAGACACAATGTAAAGCAGACTTGCTAGTAAGTTGTTTTTGCATAAAAAGGGAATTTTTGAAGATAGTTAAAATCCATTTGAGGTAAAACGATAATTGTTCTGAATGGTACGCTAAAGTTCATAACTTTTAATTACGCATACATGGTTTTTCAAAATCCATGACTGCACTTCGGAAAGCCACTTACCTTTACGAAGTTTCGTGTAAGTTTCTCTTGTTGGTGGCTGCTTTTTTTTCTTTGTTGAAACTTTTAGTTCCTCGGCAGTTGTCATTTGCCTGCTATCAAGTGATTTCGTTCAACTTCGTTGAGAACATTTTCTTATTTACTTGACTGAATCCGTAATCTTAGGGTTTTTTATTTTATCTTTTTCAATGCTTTTTAATATAATTTGATATTCATAAAAATTTGAATCAATTAGCTTATAGGTAATTCATAATTATCAAAATTATCTTAACAGACAGCATTAATTTAACAATGAGTCTATCTGCGGTTTCCAGGCTTCATAATATTGCACTTCGCATCGCATTACATGCTCTATACGAAAGGATTAAAAGCTAAATTTTAAGAAATATTACTGAAAATTCAAGTAGTGCAAATCAACTGTACTTCCAACATAAGTCACTTGGTTTTTACTCAAGCTGAAACGCTAAATGTTAAAATACTCACATAAAATATATTTCTTATGCTACAGCTTCATTTTATCCTGATCATTTTAACCTGTTTTAGTATGTTTTGAAAAAAAAACTATGCAAAAATACAAAACAAAACTGTTTCGAAATATTTATAACAGCCTGTTCTCATAAAAAAATAACTCTAAAAAGCAGTCAAATGATCTCAACATACACAGAAGTAAAACTTAAATTTTTGCTTAAAATTTGATAAAACTGCTAAAATGTTAAAAAATGCATTCATTATTGGGAAGCCCGTTAAGATAAAAAGGACTCCATTGAGCCAAAGAGTAAAATTTAAATTATTTGTTGAAATATTTATCAGGGTGTTCGTAAATATGAATTATTGGAATCCATAAGGAATTAAATGTGATTTTGGAAATAAGTTTATAAGTATATTATAACATAAAATATTTGCGACTTTGATCAATGACAAGACGCGATTGAAAATATGTTATGGAAACATTTTTGGAAATATGGTCGATTATAATAGAATTAATTCATAATTATAAATGACATTTTTACTTTTTCATGATTCGACTATCCATCAATCATATCACATCAAATGTGGATAAAAACCACATTTGCTTCCGGCCACCGAGAATTTGTTCAAGAGAATCGTGGTGACGTTTAAAAAGCATGGCAAATTAAGAACCGGACCTGCAACGAAAGAATTACAAGAAAGTCAAGCACCTGCCATTATAGAAATATTATAGAAAACTTTCACGTTTTTCGGAATGTTTACGTTAATTTTTCAAATCCGTTCTTATGGGTTAACGATTGTTTAGTCAAACAATTATTTTTGCCCACCCAGAAATGAAAGTTTTTACTACAATGCCATAAACTTAAAACCAGTTTGTACGTTTTCCGTAAATACTATCGAAAATTGCTCGCATATTTTACCGGCGACTCTTTCAGACTTGAAGAAAATTTCATCATCCGCTAATATCACAAGTATTTGTACCAACTAAACAAATAACAATTATTGATGGCTTAAAAGTATGTTAAAACGCTTTAAAAGTGGAATATGAGAAATGACAACAAGAGGTTTCAGATAAGAGTTTGGAAAATGCGGCAAAAAGTAATCTGTGTCATTTCAGGGCTCATTTTCCAGTTATTACATATTTGGTGTTTCATGTTCGTCTTTAAATGTTGATTCTTTGATTTGATAGTTTACTCTAAAACTTCAGCTATCCATGAATGGTTAATTAAAAAGGCAATTTTTGTACTTTTTTGTCAATCGGAATTTTAAATTGTATAACAGATTACATCTTTTTTCATCTCTTCACTATTGCCGCCTGGGGGCTTAACTTATATCGAAATTGCACCTGTCTGTTTGTACACCCTGAAACACTTGTTAACACAATCGCGGCGAAAAATCCGACAATTCTATTTCAGAAAAAGTCCCCTGTTTTCTTTCCGAGATATCTCTGAATTAGATTAGAAAGGGGGAACAGAAATGCGGTAATTCTATCGATTTTTGATTCCGGGAAACATTTAGAAAATTGGAAGTCATCCGTTATACTCTGGAAAAGTTAAACATTTTCATTTCGAATTGGTACTTAGTGTTGTACTGGAAATAAAACAAATTTCTCAGATAATATGGGGATAAATTAATGTTAAGAATATGCACCAAATGGCAAACAAATTTGATTATTTGCATTGAATTTCGTGCTTATATTTTCAATTTTCAACCACTGTCCTAGTTTTTCAGCTAAGCCAAACTATCCGGCAAAACCTGTTGGAAATCCTGCCCAGCCACCTACAAATGAGGTCAACTGTCCGGAAAACCACACTAAGATTTTCTTCTAAAGTCAATATCTAATACAGCGAATATGAAATTGAATAGACGGTGCTTAAGACAGATCAAAGAGAGGAATTTTCCGATGTGTCGTCAACACACAACTTTCCGCTTTGTGTCGTTCTATTGACATTGGCGTGGAAAAGTAAAGTTTTCGTTTGCTTTCGATTCTCTGCTGAACAGCCTTGTACAAACAAATCCAAGCTGAGAAAGAAATTTGTCTTTAAACTGTTGCGGGCACACTTTTCGGAAAATGCTCGTGTGTATCTTTGAAAAATATGTTATTGTTTATCTTGCGCGCTTGAACCTTTTACTCTGGAAGCACCGGAGTTGGTAAATTGATACTGTAGAATTTTAAATGTAATGAGCAGTGGAAGTAATATGGAAAACTGGTTACGTAAAATGTCGACCTGTAAACGTTATCTTGGTTTGCTTGCTTTATGAAATTAGGTAATTCGAAAACTGGAATTTTCCGCGTCATTTATTTTGCAATCGAAATACAGAAGAAGGGCGTATAAAAAGAAAAAGTTGTTCATTTAGTTCCGATAATAAATTGCAGTTATATTTCTTACTTTATCTTTTTCGAAACTTTACCGTTCTCCGCAACTATATGGAAACTGCAAGACGTCTTGTCGCGCGATTCTACTGAATACTTGAATAATCCATTTTCAGGCATGCAATTTTATTTGATCTAGACTTGTTAGTGAATAGATTACTTTATTCTTTTCAAAGAAACCTGATCAAATACAATTGGTGCGAATCAATCGCATTTTCCTAACGACAGAAAAATTAATCGCAACTATTTTAAAATAATTGTGAGCACGCTATGCAGGCCAAAAGCATTTTTAATTTAAATCATTAAAAAGGACGTAAAATCTCAAATATGCTGTCGAATAAATCTTTATTGTTTTTGAATTTCTTTGTTTGCAAAAGACAATACGTGAGAGGAGGGTATGTTTGAATTCAACTGGTGGGAATTTTTCTCCCACTTTGTACTATAAATTTTCGTTTAATCTGCCTGATTTCTCCATCAATTCTAAGCAAAAGTTTATTGCTAGAGTGGACTTCTTCAGGCAACTGTTTTCAAAATATCGCATTTCCACATTGAAATGTACACTCGTTTTGAGACCCATCATACTTTTCATTCGCTTTCTATGTTTTAGTCTATAAAGTTAGTAAGCAAGTATTATTTAGACAATATATGTCATTGAGAACAGATAAAAAGAGGCCTGATGACAATAAATATTAATTGAGAATAAGTATGTTAAACAACTTGACTTAAATATGTTCTAAATTTTGGCTTGTAGATAAATTGATTGAGCAGCTTTGGATGACCTATATCTGTATCTAGTTAATAGTTAATATTTATTCAGAAACTATCTCTGTTAACTGATGCTATTTTTTAGAATTTACTAACTTAAACCTCCGATAAGAACTAAAAAAGCTGACTTAATGATAATCTTTTGAATGCCCATGATTTCAAACATTCTAACTGTTGCGGTTCTTCTTCTTCAATTTTTATATCTTCAAGTTTCTCTGTGCTATCTGAAATTACCCGATACCATTTCTTTCCTATACTCGTTAAGAGTAATATATCTCGGTTCACGTTATAGCACACATAATAGATCGGTGCAAATCGCTGTGAAAAATCTGGAAAATTTCCATGTTATGTGCGGACTTTTCGTATCTGGCACTAAAATTAAGTGAAACCATCCCACGTCCAATAAGTTGGAAATAAGAAAAAGTTTATCATTGTCTGCTACCTCCTATAAGCTAAATAGCTCTCACAAGGCGAGTCAGCTTTGGTAAATAGCTAAGAACGTCTGAGCGACAAACAGCCATGATTGATTGCTTTATCTGTGTTACTTTGGCCCTTGGGTCTGCAATGCGAACATCATTTCCTCTATCTTTTGTTTGCATGTGTATAAGCTGACTTCCAAATATAAACTAATGGTTCGGGGTGAATGCCAAATGAACATTTTTCCTTTCTAGTTACCAACTCGGTTTAAAAGGATGGGATTTATGGATCGCAGACGTTTCGGAATTGACTGCTGAGTTTTCATGAATGTTTCATGGACATTTTAAATACGAACTAGTGATGTATGTAACGGCCTATCAAAATCTGGAAATAAAAAAATCGGGTGTATGTCGAACAACAAATTCCACTTAACGATGTAAGTGGCACTCAGCAGTAAACCTTATAAACATGCATAAAACCAAGAAACCTAGCAGCAGATTTAATTTAAACTGATCGAGCAGATACAAAGCGAGAAACATTCAATGCCGAAGAATCTCTCAATCTTTCTCCTCTAAATAAAACAAAAATTTTGAAAGCGCAGATTAATTAAATTTCCGCCAGAAAATGATTTAAATTTTTAACATAATAATGTTATATAATATCACCCACTTGAATCGAATTTTGGGAATTGGGAATAAACTGAAAAATATCACATGCACTTATGAAGTTATTCTTGTAATCCCTATATCGATAAGTATTTATTAATATGGAAAACGTGTTTAAGCATAATAGTGCCCGGCTTTAACTCTAATGAATAAAATAAATCCGGGTTCAGTAAACGACCAAGCGCAATGAATGTAAAAATCATGTCCCGTTATAATTCATTTAATATACCTACTGCTGCCTTTTCAACAAAACACTGCTTTTTGCTCCACCTGTGTATTAGTTTCTGGTTCTCCTGTAACAATTATCCGTTTTTTTTTCAGAATAAATTTTATCGTTATAATGTTTTCTTGCTTTCCTGCGTTTTATTGCGGCGCGAAACTTTGTTGAATTAATATATCGGTCCCTGGTGAGTTACGGAAAAGTATAAAATGGAAATATTTAAAAGTTGTGAGATTTTAATTAAAAAAAGTTGATGAGATTAAAACCTGGCGGCGAAATTGATGAATATGCATATATGTATACAGTTAAATCTAAATTAAACAATCCTAGAAAAAGAGTCCATTCTTTAAGCGTTAAATTAAATAGGGCATTCGATTAATATTCAGATTATGTAGCGTTGGCCACAACCGCAATTAATTTTACAGCAAGAAGTAGCTAGATTGCCTAACGAGATTCAACTGGCAATTTAAAAAAACATACTAAGTACTAAAATATTTAGACTATATAAATCAAATATATTAACGTGTTTGGGGAAAAAGTACGGATTTCGACACATTGTTCCCTTATTTTTTATTATGAAATAAAATTTATTAGTCACCCTAAAATATTCATGAAGCATCGTAAGGGAAATATCTTTTAACAGGGTAACGCGCAATACAGGCACGTGTATCGTGTTTACACATGAACTGCCTGAAGGGAAACAGGTAAAACGACAAATAATTAAATTAAGTGTCTGTTCTTTTGGGATCTGGTGACTGCTGGAAAAAATGCCGTATGAAGTCTTATAATATGAATCAAACTACATGTACAGATGTATAATTTCAACATTGAAAAACGCCTAGGAACGTTGAAATAAAAAATTGTAAATATTATTTTGTTTTATTCCGGTTCGCTTGAGTTTGGATAAAAAAGTGAACTGTATTTCCTGCAGGAAAAAACGTCCGTTTAGCCGAAATCAATCCGTAAATATGGATTGTTGTTTTTCCATTTAGAATCTTTTGCAAACAAAAAATGCTCAAACATTGTTCAACCGATATTATAAAATTGCGTTTTCACTTTTCGACCTTAGGATAGTTAATAGCATACATAATCGTCCAGGTTAAATGTCGTTTCTCGTTAATTTTAACAAGTGATTGAGCGTGAAATGTAAAGAATACTTTCAATAAAATAATTTGCTTGCATATATTTCCAAACAGTGATACGGGGTGTCAAAGTTTGAAAAAAATCGTGTTTTTATGATAGTTTTTAAACAGTTCATTAAATTCAGTGGAACATCATCATCTTGACATTTTAAAGTTTTCTGATGACCAAAAAAAAACTGCCTTCGTAAAATGTTGATTGAATGCCTCATTTATGAGATTAAATTGAATTTAATTCCGATTTAGTCTCAATAGTAGTTGATTTTATTCTTTCAAATTGCAACGAAGACCAGTATCAACATTTTGCAACAGAAGTTTTTTGCTTTGATGATTTCAAGAAACTAACTAACTTCTAAGAAACTTAACAAATTTAAACTTATTTTTAATTATTTAGTGGCGTTACAGGGTGAAGCAAAAAAACATTTGCGACCAAAGTTTTTTTAAATGAAAGTCTACCTCATTTTTTATGGATCCATCTTTTATAATTAATTATCTTTAACCTGGACCGCCCTGTATATTTTTGCGTAACATTTAAACCGTTTTCGACCATTAAGCAGGGAAATTATTTTTCGACAATACCTGATTTATTTAGGTATATTTTATGAGAAAATTATTCCTCAAACACAAGTTTATTTATTTGAATTTGGAGAATCTATGCAAATTTGGGTAAATCTAGAAATAAACTAGTCACAAAACAGTTGCACTCCTCAAGCAGCGAGAAGTTGTGTATTATGGATTTTCTTGTGAGCATGAGTTTTAAGCGTGTGGATCAAAGGATTGGCTTTCCTTGTATACTTGTGGGGAGCTAATCTTGAGCTTTCGGTCTAAAATATTGTTTTGCTTGTGCAACATATTTATATGTACCTTTCCATAAAGCGGCTACATGTTTTTTGGAACATTTTCGTGCAAAAATCAATTATTTATGGCAATATTCAATGCATGCGACGGGAAAAGTATGAAAAAGCAATTAATTGTTATAAAATAGTGGAAGTTAGCCCCAATTAAACTTATCTCTCTACTTCCCAAACGCCAACCTGCACAAGCGTGAATAAATTGCAACTCCTACAGCTCTCACAACCTGGATTATGCTCCAGATTACATGTTGTTAAAAACTTTAATCCAACTGCAATGGAAAAAACGGCTACTTTTTATTTAAACTTTGACCGACATTTTAAAATTGCTTGGAAAGATGACAGAAAATGCGACCCTGTGGAAAACATGAGAAAAGTGTGACTGAAAAGTTAATGGCGGCTGTAAAATAGGAAAACACCAGACCTGGCACCGCCTTTTATTTGCGATTTTCATCAATAAAAACCGTCGGAATGAGACGTTCTGCACTTAATAGGATTTTCTGACGAGCGTTTTAGCCTGATCTGAGTTTTAATTTCCAGCTTGAACTGCCGGAACTCGTTTTATTTGTTAAATCTTAATACAAAAGGCAATTTCGGATTTCGCAAAAAGCCGTTACTGGAATACGTAACTCAAAAGTGATCCTTAAACAGTCCGTTTCTCGGTTTGAACTGTAGCATTGTTAATGTTTAAGTCCAGTTGCTTTAGCTTTAGACAGCTCGAATATCGGTAAAAATTCCCGTCACGTTTCCGTAACATAACAATTGTATTATAGCAATTTGTTTCTTGCTTTTGCTATAAATTAGCTTATTTGACTTTTCTAAGATTATAACGTATTAGTTTTTTACAAGAAGTAACGCCAGTGTTAAAATTT
The DNA here is from genome assembly GCF_020466585.1 of Dendroctonus ponderosae. Taxonomy (NCBI): domain Eukaryota; kingdom Metazoa; phylum Arthropoda; class Insecta; order Coleoptera; family Curculionidae; genus Dendroctonus; species Dendroctonus ponderosae. The sequence continues at coordinate 11,147,380 of NW_026018916.1, read as the reverse complement.
CCGTTTCAGACTGATATTGGCACAACGGCTTTTAAGATTCCATTAGTATAAAGTTTTTTTCTAATTCGATGGCAATTTCTGGTTTCCCCATAAATGTAAACCACAGTCGTTCTTCAAGCAGGAAAGCGACTCATATAAAATCCAATTTAAAAACTGTAAGCTAATGATAGGTGCGAGAACAGGCACCGTTGGCTGTATTAAATCCCTAGATTCATAGGTTTATTAAACATTTTAATGGTGAATGTTCAATTGGCTCGGTAAATTTTCCATAAAGCCTTTAAGGGACGGTATAAAATTGTAAGTGCGGTGTAAAATAGTTCATTACCCGATCGAGGCGACTTGCAGGAAATTTACAGTGGCCGATTTATCACAGAGAATTGCAGATGAGACGGTAGCAACCTGACCTTATACCAGGTTTTCAAGCTAATTCTTTATCCTGAAATCTGGCAAAGATCCAGCTTTGCTTGAATATATGAACACGAGAGTCATAAGCCCCATTATTACGGTTATGTGGGATGAGAAATCGCATTTTTAATATACTACTCATTAAGGCAGATTTTCCAAAGGAGAAATGCTGTTTGGCTTGTAAATATTACTGTTTTACGGGAGAAAACGGAAATTATTTGATACCGTTCCAACATTAAATCGCAATTTTTAGAGCTGGGTGTGTTTCAAATGTACAATCGTCCTTTTCTTTTCGGCGCCGTGCTAGGTTTATTTTATTATTTTTGGGCAATAAGATCGGTATAAATAAACAAACTTAAAAGTATGTGGTTAAAAAAGTATTATTCTTTGAAAGATGTTTGATTATTCTAATCTTGCAAAAAAACTTCTGTTTAATAACAGTACTGTTGAAATATAATTTATTCACATTTAACTTAAAAACTAATTTTGTATTGTATGTTTAATATCAGGAACAAAACATAACTAACGAAAAACCTCCTATTTAAATCGAAAAAACTCAGTAGAAATTGCAACTGGACGTAGAGACTAAAAAATGACGACACCCTTTACTTCAACTAGTTTTACTGTAGTTATTTGCTGAAGCAGCGCTGAATTGAAAGCAAAAATTACAGTGGAAAATTCATGTTCGTATGGAAATGAAATGAATGAATTAGAAGTGTTATTAAAATACCTAAACCGGCCATCAATTCTCTCTGCTTCGATGGCACACTAATCATGCATTCGGCAGGCAAACACGTAAAGGGAGGGCAAAATTACCCTTTTAAATCGATTTATTCTGATACAGGATTGTTTTTGCCCTTTAAAAACGCAAAGTGTGAAAATTTACGCCCGCCACTTGATATTTAAATTCGCCACGGATTTGTTTCGGCTTATTTAGGATAGCTATTTAGTAGGAAGCGACAATTTAGGAAAATATATTATATACGTAATGCGAATAGGGAATTGCTTCCATTATAGGTGCTTTTGCAAAGTTTCCTTCCAGATGATTTTATTTAATTTTGTACATCTTAAATAATTTTCACATGACCATCGTGTAAACTTTATTCGTGAGTTAAATATTCTCACTAATGACTTTGGGCGGATGTAAGACAATTGCTCGATTTAAGAATGCTCTGGAATTATGGGAGGAAAAGTGAATACGAAAATAATATGGTAAACCACGATATTAAATTGCTGTTTCTATTTGAATGATATCGGAATGAAATAACGTCGAAAAGGTCCCAGAGCCATTTTTACGTTTGATAGGATTGGGTTTGCCGTTTATATTAGGCTATTTTGAATAACAAATACTTTGGTTTGCATTTTGGTAGGAAGTTTCCGTGCTGTGGAATTCATCCAGACTGCTGATAATTTGAACCAAAATGAAAAATAATGGTGATTTTCGATTAATTGAAATTTATGTTTTTTAATGTTCGGCTAAACTTGAAAGTATAAGCGAAGATATTTGCATTGTGCATTGTTCCTATAAAAATTACAATCTTTGCTTGCTGCAGAATGTTAAATTTGTGCTTTTTAATCATAAGAAATATTAAATTACTTGTTTTGTAATGAGATAATTCCAGTTTGCAAAAACATATAGATTTTATGAAAATAATCGACGAATTAAAAAAATCAGGACAAATAGCTATTACAAACTCATACACTTGTCTGTCTTTAACAACGATCTTTTACTTAAAATATTTCACTTGAAGCGTAAAACTATAAAAACTGGTTTTTTATTTGCAAATCACTTTATTTTTATATTTAGATTACTTATCAAACACTTGCATCATACAAATTTCAGATTTCTAAAATATCGCGAATAAATAGGAAAAGCAAAACTCGGAACTTTCTAAGCATACGAAATAAAAGTAATATAACAAATATAAATTAAAAAATATAAATTTAGATCGATAAACTATTCGTGCAACAGAAGACTTACCTTCTGATAGCAACTGAAGACATATTTTCTTGCTGCTTTATCTTCCAACAGCTTTATGAAATTTTGGAGGACAGTCCAGGAATAAAATAAAAAAGTCCTCTAGAATAGAATACCTTCCTGTATAAATTAAGTGCTAAATTTATTTATGCTGAAATTGACCGTAATTGAAATTGTGAAAGTTGCCATGCCTTTCCAGAAGATCATATTGAATCATTGATAATTTACAAAAGAGGAGGCATGATTTATTGGCCCCCTAGATCTCCCGATCTTACACCGTTAGATTCCTTGTTCTAGATCACATGCGAGCTAGGCCGCATTTGGTAAGGAGTTGAGACTTAATCATACTTCCAATTGTCTTCCCCCATCATGTTATAGTAGAGGTTTTCTCGGATTTTTTTGTTAAAATTCTCCTTTTCAAAAACCCACTCTTTTTTCTTTTTCTTTGCGATTTGTATTTGGACAACTGAAACTAGTTTTGAAACAACGTCGATTTTAATTAAATGCTTCATGCCTTCAATTGCAGTCTGTGGAAATGTTGTAAGAATTCGGCGAAATTCTGAGCTAAAATACAATTTGTCACATATTTGAAATAGCAACGATGATATCGAGAATTAAAAGCTCGGAAAGGATGCAGCTTGGCGACAAATCCGAAATTTATTGCCGACCCAAATTAAAATACCAGAGAACATACATCGAGTGTTTTACATCGGAAGAAAAAATACAATGGGCAAAAATTGAAAATCGAGTCGAACTCGATGCGTTATTGTGCAAAACGTATTGTTCGGAGAGCTAAATGAAATTTTATTTAAACCCGACCGATAGGGTTGCTGTCACTGGAACTCGGTTGTAAAACGTTTTATTTTAGGTATTTGCTGTCCAGATAGTTTACTGCTCCTAGTTGAAATTGTAGAAAGTTATTTCAATTCTTAATTCATTGAAGGGTGAGAATGTTATTTAATATTTTGCTGAGAAATTTAGTTAAAAGCGAAAAAGTTTTAAATTAATAAAAACGTTTTAAATTGTTCTATTGGTGTTAAGTTTACAATCGAGACTGCACTCCGTAGATCATAATTTCAATTCCGGAGCATTAAAGTCAGTGCAAATTGTTCAATTGCCAATCTGAATAATATTTTTCCTGTTGGTTTTCTTTGAAGCTTATTCCGTATCCGAGAGATTAGTAATATTTGATTTTTAATAATGTAAATAATAATTCGAATTAATAAAAAAAACGTCCCAAAATAACTACAAGATTTTTAGTAAAAAGAAAGCACAATTTTTATTTCACATTATTCATGTGCACGCACTGCTTCAATATTTACATTTTTTTCTTTGGATTTGCACCACCAGTGTGTTGACTTGACTTAAGTTAAAACACTAGTCTCAGCAAATTTTGTGTGAACTTTTCGATTCGTGACCGATAAAGTTTCATTATTTTTCAGATTCTTTCTATTAATAAAAACATGTTGTTTTATTGTGTACCGCTCCATTTTAGTTACTCCAGCTACTAACTACTAGTAATTTTATTAAATTTTTTTATTACTTCTCCCTTTTCGCAAATGTGGACTGCACTACTGTGTTATAAATGATCTTGAGACAAAAATGTTAATGTCAATCGTATTCATTCGATTTTTTCTATAATATATTAATTCTAATAATTAAATTTGTTTCTTCATATTACCAATATGAATAAACCTAACATTTCTCCCTTTTTGAAGATGTGAGTTCAACTATTATGCCCTATAATTAATTTAAATCTCATTTTTAGTACTTAAATCGTAGTCAATGTTAATTAAATCGTTAAGTTTATTTAGAAGCTTTTTCTAAAAAAAAAATAAAATTCTTAGATTTAACGTAAATATTATGTATCACACTTTTTCCACATTTGCAGAAGCTTAATATACAATTAAAATAACGCATTATATTTTCAAAACTACGTGTTTCATTATAAAAATTTCTTGGGTATTACGCACTATTCAATTCGACACTTTGAACACTGGTGTATCACTTTGTATATTAGGCGAGCATTATAGTTTTTCTTTCCTGGGTTTCAGTCAAAATGTGAAATAAAAGTGTGCTAATCGTTTATTTCATATAACGATCCGGCGAGACAACAGCGCCATTATCAGATTTAAATTTCAACACAAACTACAAACATCAATTTACAATTAAAATACGTTGTACAAAAACTATAATTTACAAAGCGTTGAAACATTCATTAGTTCTTAAGGAAAAAAATATTTGGGAGAGCAAAACATTTGAAAAACTTATCCCATAATTGGTTCTGCACCCTTACACCGTATTTTTTTTAAATTAACATATTTTTCTTCCTCTTAGCATTCGCATATTATTGATTGTGGTTTCGTCTGGCCATTGACTCATACAATATATAAAACCTCGAGCATGACAAGAGCAATTTTGCTTTTGAATTTTCTAGTAATACAAAAATAATATCTGCAGATACGTATACTCATTAAAGGCACTAATATACACACACACAAGATCAAGATCGATGTGGACTGAATAAACATTCGCTATGGGATCAGACATCTAACATGATGGGTATTGATCAGAATAATTTTGAATAATTGGCGCATTCAATTCGAGGCCTAAGTCGGCGCTGTATTTTGCATTTCAATTGGCCGATTAAGCTTCAAAATCATATCTAGCGTATATAGTAAGCTTGGGTAAGCCTTGTAAAATGATGATAGGAACCGGCATTAAATTGCGTCAATGCTGTCGAGGGTTTAACGCCGTAGTAGTTTTATTAACGGCCAGAAAATATCAGTTATGAACAATTTTATTACGAGAAATGACGTATTTTCGTTGCTATTCCAATTCATCATTCGCAACGTGGAGGGAGATACATGGAATCAATTAACTGCTGTCCTTTAGTAGGAAGCTATTTTAAATGCATGAAGTTAGAAATTGGAAAGCCGTTGATCAGCTATGAATGGCAGTAATTTGCCATGGGAGGTCTGGAATCTTGTCTTCAGGATCTAGAAAAAAATCTGAGAAAACTGTGAACTACAAACTCTTCATTAACACTTTATTTTTGTCGGCATTTGCAAACTTCCAGTTAAACCGATTCTTGGCCAATACAAAATTAAAATTTGAAAGTCCGTAAAATAGGGCAGGCCAGCTCTGAAATAAATGTTCATTAAATGTTTCCTGATGAGCCCTTTCAGCTTCAGCTTTTACCTGATAAGCAAACGAATTGAGGGCATTCGAGCTACTACTTTTTAATATTAAAGCTGCTGCTCTTCACTATAGTCCACAGATTATAGAAAGCTGAAAAAAATCAATATTTCTCATGTTTTGAATTTTCACTCTCTGGAGAACAAATGGAGAAAATGTATTGAAAAATCGAATTCAACACCAACACTTGAGGATCAAAAATACTTTTTTGCTAACATCTAACTTACCACCAGTATTTTTTTGTTACTTTCTTTTTGGCAAAACTCTGATATGAAATTGTTGAACAGCTTCGGATAGGGCGGCGCTCAGATCGCCTCTCCTGCAAACCTGCGGAGACTCGTCAGTTATCCGATCGACGCGTGGAAACCCAGAGAGTTCACCGTATTTTCATCAGGAAAATTTCCCGAATTCGTCAGAAGTTCCGCAACATTTTTGAAAATGCGGGCGGAAGTTTTTTTCGATCGGCCCGCTGCAAATGCTTTTGCCAGTGGTGAAAGTGACTTTTAATCCAGTTTGGAAGTGAAACAAAAATGTACGTGAAGTTTTGCGCGCTGGTATAGTTGAAGTTCAGTTAGAAACTTAGGGTTTAAGTTAGGAGATAAGTGGCTTGAGGCGAAGCTCGCTTAGATGGTTTGATTGCGATGTTTCTCCATAGTTGTTGAACTAGTTTGCTTTTGACTTTCCCGCCTAATTTCGTGACTATTTATTTATAATTACTTTGAATGAGGTGGGAATATTTTGAAACTTCTGTGGGTTATTCTCCAAATGGATGCCGAAATGCTCATTTACTGGGCTTTTGTGTGCTACTCATAAATTGTATTTAAAAAAATCAAAAAACTGATGAATGTTTTAACACTTTGTAAATTATAATTTTTATACAACATGTTTTAATTGTGAATTGGTGTTTGTAGTTTGTGTAAATTTTAAATCTGATGATGGCGCTGTTGTCTCGCCGAAACGTAATGAAATAAACGATGTTTCAAAATGTTTACTTCACACTTTGACTGAGACCCAGGAAAGATAGTAATATCATAACAAGTACACGCCGTCAGAAAAATAAATCAGAATTGTATTTAAATTAGTTTTTACTTTTAAATTTTGTTACTTTGAATTGACATGTTGTTTTTCTACTAGTTAATCGATGTTCGGCGTCCATATTTCTTGACTGAGTTACGAAAGTTTGCGAAAATCTGTAATTTAGTAGGTATTTCAGTTAGAATATATTAAAATTTTTTTACCTTATTTATTACGCAATTCCTTAATTTTCTAAAATTTTCCAATGTTGCGACTACTTATTCAGCTATTTATTTGCCTTTGACAATATCACAGAGTTGCATCTAATTAACAGTCGAAATGTTGGGTATTTCAGGAAAATAAACCGAGTTTCAATCGGAAAAGGCAATATTATGTTTTGTGTATTCCACTGCACATATAAACTGCTCAACAAAGCCAACGTTACATTGAAAAATTTGGACCAACTATGGATCTCAGTAAATTCTGACTGCTTCAAGGGATTTGGTTTCTGTTTGAAGCGTTCTTGAACGAATTGTTGTTCGTTAAATGCGTGTTTTTGCAAAAAAATGTGCTTTAGATAAAGCTTCTATAGGGTATCAAATCAAATAATGCAAAATTGATGAAAGTTTCGCTGCTGTAAGTTGAACCAAAAAATGCTTTTTGAATCTTTCGCTCATATCTTTTATATACAGAGTGGTTTTTAAAATCTACGTTTTGGTATTGGAGTGATATTTTTTTCTTTTGAACCGCTTAACAACTGTAGCTGATGTTGAAACTGAAATTTCGCAGTCCACTTAATAACAAAATTTATATCCCCGCTTGCATAAATGAACGAAGTATTTTAAAGAAAACTTTGTTTAGTTGAATATCTTCGAGAATCAGATATTTCGGGAGAAATGGAAGAAAAGTTTTTATGTCACCCTGTATATCGAATTTTCGTCTTGAACTGTGTAGACGCTTTATCTTCAACATGAGCCAAAGATAGTGAAAATTGGACCAGGAGCCGAAAAGTTATCGCTGCAAGGCTAAAAAGTTGATTTTTTGAGACCACCCTGTAAAAAACGAGATGACATAAAAAACTCTTTCGAAGCTATTTGATTCATGTTTAAACTTTTGGTGTTGAGATCCTCATACAAATATTTTTGTGAAGCTATAACCTTTCGTTGAACCTTACAAATGTTTGCATTTTTTCATTTGCCGCCCTGTAGAAGATTTATCTGAGATGCTTAATTTTTTATTTTAGTACATTGAGAATCCGTCTTAAGCAAACATATTTATGTATACTTATTTTGAGCATAATTCAAATGTTTTTAGGGTGAGGCGGCGCAAAAGAAGCGAGTTTTGAACATATATTAATATCAGATTGGTTCGAGCTTTAGCATCTTTTTTGCTGACTAGAATTTCAATAAATTAACACTTTATAAATGTTTGATGCATTTTCCAACGCTAAAAGCTGTTTACAACTGTCTTCTAAACACGTAAAATATAGAGAAATTTACAGGCACTATATATACCGGATATAAAAGGTCTGAAATACCTATAATCAAACTATAGATCCAAGAGAAAAAGTTGAACATAAACTAATTTGCTGAAAATGAACGTGTCCAAACTATTCTTCGAGTAAGCTTTCACGGAAATTAATTGCCATGATGGGAACATAAATATCTGGCAAGGATTCTGAAGCACCTGCGTATTGTTGAGAGTGGGGTTTTGGTGTTGGAAAGAATTGATGGCTTTAATGGAGTGGTTACCAAATTAACAGCTGATACTATCTAGGCTTATTTAAAATTTAGTATATCCGAAACTCCCCTAACTAGACAGAAACTCAAGAGTATCAAATAATTTTATAAGGCGCATGTTATTTTCTGGAACAGGTTAAAACGTTCCAGTTTCACTTTGATAATAGGTTCTAAAATAACACGTTGTGTAACATGTAACTGTTTAAATTTTTTATAAAAAATTGGCAATGATGATGATGGTAGAAATAGTGACGATAAATTATGATTTAGTTGATAAAAAAAATTGTTAGCATTGGAAAACTAAAAATATTATATTCCAAAACCAAAACGTGGCTCATAAGTACCTACTTAAAACTGATAATAAAATCGAACGGTTTAAATAAAATATGCGATTTGCATGTGTTTAAAAAGCTAATTTTTATTTAAAAATTAATTAACATTTATCATAATAATTTTTGCGCATGCTTTTTCCTAAGTCTAGTTTTTCGCTCGTTTGTGATGCCTGATTGCATCCGCTTTGGCAAATGGTCTCTCGCATGGAATAGAAGTGCTAAAATATCTGTGGTTTTTTGTTATGAAACAATTTTGTCAAAATGTTAAAAAAATTAATAATTTTCTTCTTGTATATCTTCAATTTTGTCAAAAAATTGAATAGTCTTCTTTATATATTTTTAGTGAACTTCCTCTAATTGAAGGGGCACCACAGTTTTGTTAACAGCATTTGAATTATTTACGCGTTTTATTAAGTCAACAATAACATTAAAAAACAACGAAAATTGTCGATGTTGGATTTAAATGAGGTTTTATGCTGTTCGGAGCAGAATTGCAGGATGATCAAGTTTCAGCTTAGATCTAAAATTTATTTCAACCGGTAACGAAATCTCTAAAGACACTTGTGCTCAAAGTTGATCATTTATTTTCAGCGGTAAAAACATTAAACATCTATTTTGTAGTCTCCTGATTTCCAGTAGGGAATTCAATGACAGATCAAGAATCGAAAAAAAATGTTTTTTTTAAGCCAATTTATTTGATTAAAATAATCCAAAAAATATCAATTAAATCGTTCTTTAGTTGCTTTCAGGGGCTGGGGGAAAGAGGATCAATGACACAGTATTTGTTTTTTTACAGTTTATCTAAAATAAATCATTTTCAGTTCATTCATTGGAGTTACTTTCGTCGATGTTTCAATCTCGAAAGCAAGTCGTCCAACTCGGAAACATGTTTGCATAAAATAGTTCTACCGAAATTACATTTTCAGTAGCAGCTAGGCGTAAAATTCACTATAATCGTCAAGTTCTTTTTTTGCAAACAGAAAATTTATGTTATTAAATGAGCCAGTAAAGTTATTTATGTTCAATAAATTTTCTAGTGTACTCGTAACTTGATTAACATATTTTCTCTCCTTTTTCAGATTCTTCAGGATTACGAAGTTCCTGCAAAACATCCAACCACTTTTTTAATACAATTTCTTACGTGACTTTAAAGAGAAGATCGTTTCTTGACTGTACTGTGAAAGTGTATCTTGTGCGGGTACTTCGTAAAAAGTGCTTTGACCTTCTAAAATGTGACAAAAAATATTATTACTGAACTCAACAATCGATCTACTATCTTCAGCTTTTAACATGTTTTTGATGGTACTGGTTTATGCCTTCCTTTTTGGATTGCTTCCTGCATATATTGGTAAGTCATTTTTAATCCACTTTTATATTCGTACTTAATTTTATCAAGCTACTTCTGATGAGTTTTAATTTTTGAGATGACCATCCAACTATAAACCAAAAACGATTCTCATAAAATACATTTATATTCTAAAACTTGTGAAGCCAGGACATTCATAAATCGCCTCTCATAGACATCAAATCAGACAGTAAATATTTAGTATAAATATTGGTAGATTTGAGCTAATAGGCGATTGGCATTAGATTCAGGCATATTATTGGAATAGCGTAATTTACCTTATTTGTTAACCTGTATTGTATACGTAAATATCGGGAAATTGTATTATCAATCAGCTGATTCATCGAATTGTTTTAGGGTTAAAATCACTCATGTCTCATGTAATCAATGCACGAAAAAAAAATCTTCTTAATGGTTTTCAGGTAACAATGAAATCATAATTTTGGGTTATTTTTAAGTTTATTGGCTTAAATTCAAATAATGCCATTTTGGAATCGGGTTGCTTCATAAATGTCTACAGAGAACGTATGTTTGAAGTGTTCTTGAAATGCTGTTTGCTGAATGCGATAGAGTGCGAATTAATTAGAAAGTGCTGTTTCAAACATACTTAATTAATAATCAAACGAATAACGTAGAATATACAAATTAGCCAGGTGCCAGTGTAATTCCATTATCTACATGTCCGTGCCGTAGTTAATGTAGAAACAAATAGCACATAAAGGAATAATAACCTTATATAGTAAATGTAAAGCACGTATATAAACTGAAACAATACAATCACGTATTGCCCGAATTTAATTCGGCTGTGCCGTAGTTTTGTATATTGTGCGACCGTCGCATCGGAAGGAATTTCATAGAACTTCGTTTTATTTTCAAAGTAAAAGTATTTGATGCTAAGGCAAGAGAAAGATACAAAATCTTCACAAAATAGACAATTTAATGAATGATGATGAAATCGTGCACTTTCAGATCATTTTCACCTGACTACGTGCAGTCTTGTATAATTCATAAATCCTTCTCTATTTACTCTCCAAAATTACAAATCAGTGGTGCAATACAGATTATATTGAATTTCTCCCAATCCTCTTTTGATAGGTTTTAATCCTATTCGAGTTTAACGTAAATCAATACAGTTTAATGATTATTTGATTCAATTAGTACAAATGATTAACTTAAATACCCTCACAAAATTAATGTTTCATTGCGTTTTAATAGGCTTTGTTAACGGTACTAGTGTTTTCGCTCATTTTACTCAATTTATTCATGCATTTCAAATTGCATATTTGGCTTTAATAAATTAATATCAGTTCAAATCAGGACAACATATTTCGAATTTGATAACAAAATGACAATATGAGGAAACTCCACGACTGGATATGGAAAAATTTTGTAATAGTAACCCGTTCTATACGAAAATGAGAACATCATCTATAAGTCGGCTCTAAGGGATTTCAGACTTCAGTTAAAAGCCATATTCAGCTCATTTTACATAAGTTTCAAATGTGAACTAGTTATAAAAAGTAATTTGAGCGGATTTTTGGTTTATTTAAAGAGCATTAAGTAACTTTTTTAAGCAACTTTTACTAAGCGAATAACTGAATAGGGAAGTTTAGCAACTTAAACAGTTTGGCAGAATGTTGCATTAAAACAAGAATGTGTTAGACGCAATAAAACAAAATGGGGGTAAGTTCAAAAATCTTTAGATCAGCAGGAAGCTGGATGTTGTTTAAAATCTCTCCTGAATCGGAAAAACTGAGAGGTTCATACGTATAGTGAAAATAGGTAGGAGATGAATTAACAAGTTAACTTAATCTACAAAGTTCTTCTTCTTCTTAGCGTGCCTTATTCATGTTAATGAATGTAGAAAACAATTTTATTGATATTTCAATTTACGGATTTTGTGTGCTCTAAATACTGTTTAGACGTCAAGATTAGTCAAGTTGCTCATGTTTTTTGTGTGCATTTTTCTGTTCCTAGAACGGATTTCCTAAATCTTTCTTTGATAGCTTATCAACATTTGCGTTAAAACATTTGGCAAAGTTTCACATTTGACAAAGTGGATAATGTCTTTATATTGCACAGGTGATGAAGGCGCAAGAAATCGTAACCGAATTACAAGTTTACGAAGTTGGAACTATAAATTCAATTCGTCGACTAGCTGCTTCTTTAGTAAAACCGCGAGCAGGAAGTTTTCCACTTCCATCCGACAATTCCCGGGAATTTATCTACCAGATTTCTTATTAAGGCTTCTGAGTATTTTACTACCGGAACGTTCAAGATATGCTACGATACCAAACAGGTTTCTTTTTATTTTGTTGATATGACGAAGAAATTTCAAAATCAACTAATAGCTATTTTGTTTAAATTGTGGAAAGTTTAGCTTAATCCTTTACCTGAGTGCGTATTATTGTGTTATCGCATGGAACTATTTACTTATCGGATTAATTTTAAAGGGAGCGTGCAGCTTTTCATTACTATTTTTTCCGACACTGCACAATTAACCCCAATTTAATTTCCTTAAATGCACCTTTTGATAAATGAACAACATCCTTATGCTTTAAAGTGCGCCCTAATCTGCTGACACAAACCTAATTATCGCATATTTTCCTTGAACTATCGCTAGAAAATGTCTAGTAATTTTTAGCCGAGAGTTATGACTGCATTTAGTTATCCAGCGGATTAGAGCTAAACGTTTTATTTAGCTAATTAGATGTTACGAATCTACCTAATGCAGATACTGCAGAGTTTACTTTCTGTAAAAAACTCTTACATTTTTCAGACCCTCTCCAAACTCAATTTTTAAACAACCCTCCGCGCCATCAATATATAACTTTCTATATCCCTTCACGGTTTGGCCTTCCTTGAAAGCCACTGTTCACGTAATAAAAAAAAGTCTGGAAAATACATGGAAAAGCCTATTTAACTTCCGCAACGATTTTTCACACTTTTACCTAAGATTTCTTGTGACACTCAATTTGCGCTGAGAAAGTTTTATGAGTTAAGATTTTTTTGAGCTGTTGTAAAACTTGACAAATCGGCACTGCAATAAATCAAACTGAGTATTTAGATTTGGCCAATAAAATGTCGGTTTTTCGACACGTTGAAGACGGTTTTCTGTAAATGAAGGGTGTTTTATGATAAGTTTTTTTAAATATTGATAGTTTAAGTATTAAATTTTGTTACAATTTTTATTCCAGGAATGGAAATGGATAGAAAATATTTGCTTATTTATTATGCACACAAGCTATATAAACTAGCTGTAATTAACCCTTTTATTAAGAATCTACGTACCCATTTTAGTTGCTTATTAAGAACTGAACTTATACATACGCATAAGCATACCTTAACATTTTGAGTGAGACCGTTTAGGTTTTAGTTTGAGAACTCTGTTGTTTGCTCTATTTGTAAAAGTTGTTTATTCGTTACAAATTTAAGTAGTTAACAAAAAGTAATCTACCTTGATTATTAAACAAAATTTTAATGAACCCACTTGCATTATGATAATATTTTGAATGGCAATAAAATTATTATGAAGTGATGTTTACAAAGTTTATCAATGCATGCCAAAACATGAATTTTGTTTCTGATTGTAAAAAACTTGTTTTTAAAAAACCGTTTATTACGAATCAAAAGTGTGTTTTACAACAACGAGATGTTACACTTTGTCCTACTAACTTAAGA
>NW_026018916.1:11109941-11133638 GCF_020466585.1 Dendroctonus ponderosae | reverse complement strand
GTAGATTTTGTTGAAATGGGGATTTGAATTGGAAGATGCTTGGCTTTTGAAAATTCGTTGGACAATGTGTTGTGTTGTTTGAGAGTTTGAAAATTGGTTTGTTTTGATTTTGAACAAAATTGTTTTTGAAACTGTTCTGACTAATTAAAATTTCATAGTTTGTAATGATGTCAGTTGCTTGATTTAAGTTTTGAGGATTCTGTACAATTAATAATGTTCTTAATTCAGATGAAATGTTGGCTAAAAGGTTTTGTGTAGCAGTTAATTCGTTCTGAGCAAGTCGTTCTGAGCTACCGACTGCGCCAATTTTGTTTCTGATTGTAAAAAACTTGTTTTTAAAAAACCGTTTATTACGAATCAAAAGTGTGTTTTACAACAACGAGATGTTACACTTTGTCCTACTAACTTAAGACTGATTTCCTTATGCCGAATGCACAGCTTATATAGTCATTACTTGCAGCATCGACATTTATTCAGTGAAATATACAGTGGTCTGCGTAAGTGGTCATATAACTCATGCATGCAACATAAACAAAACAAGTCATTTAGTCCAGTGTACAAACAATTTGGAAACATGGAAATACATCCATATTGAGAATAGTCGTGTTTTAAGGGCGCAGTCAATAGTCCTCAGCGCTATAGAATAAATTACTCAAACCCTAATTACTCATAAATGTATTTTTTTTAATGTTTCAAAATTCAAAAGTTTTTGCGCGGTATTTGAAAAACCATTACAATATTGAGAAGAATTCAATCTAGAAATGTTATTTAAATGAATGGTTTTTATAAGAACAAGTTGACTGCTCCATTGAATGTGAAAAGTGGTACCTGAACGATTTTAAAAATAATTTTAAATATTATATTTGTAGATTAACCACATGTTTTTTTTTTGTAAAATATGACATGGTAACTGTGTGCTTTTTAGAAACGTTATTGCATGGTCACAGAAGTTTTGCGATCTTTTAAATAAATATAAACAAAGTAGGTAATGAAATTATTCGAATGAAGAAAAGTTAAAACTTTTTTCTTACTACCTCAGTTTGCCAAATCACTTTCGCTGGTATTTTAATATCCAGGCTACAAAGATAGTGAATTCGGTGTAGTTGTTTTGTTTGAATTGTTCTCAGTATGATAAAGCTGTAAGTCTAAGTTCTTTCCTTACGCTTCCATGTCCTATTCGATCGTTTAACTTTTCTGAAGAATTTTTATCTCCAATGCCTGAATCTACTGAAGTAATTGCTAGTTAGTGTAAGTTGTGTACTGTATGTTACCTGTCTTTTGTAAAAGTTCTGCCTAGAGAATAGTAAACGTAGGACTTATTTTTTCTTACGTTTCTCAGTCCGGGTTTCCATTACTTTGTACCTGAACTCTTAAGCAGTTAAATATTCCTCTATGTTTATAGTTGTAACTGATATTAACTTTATTCGCCTTTCTATTGCAAACTGGGCCGAATAACGTTTATTGCAACACATAGCGAACTTTGTTTAAAAATTTAGGAAAAATCTGTTAAAAAATTTGTCCGAGAGTAAAGTTTTGCATTGTTTACAAGTTTGTCGCATGCCAAATTTTTTCCGATCTTGAAGCCACTTTGGCGATTTTTTTGGGAGTTTTTTCTTAATCTTCTCTTTTGAATTATTTGGAATACCTCAATACCTCAATGCAGTGAACAATATTTATTTTACCCCCATAATTATTAAGTACTGTTCAACATAACTTTTTGCAAAGTATTTTGCTTATGCTTACGTCTCGGTATATAGGCACATGTTCTTCTTTCCATATTTTATCATATTTTTCCAAGAGCGTATTTGATCTCTTCCACTCAAGCTTGGTGACTGTGCTTCTTTTCTTTTAAATATTTTCACTTCTTCTCAAATTTGTCCATCTCTAATTCTTCGCTGTCGCTTCTATTGTTGTTGCTTGAGACAATTTTAATTAGTCATCGGAACCGGTACATTTTGTTGAGCGAATTATATAATAGCATGTTGTTTGGTGCTATTGCAAGCTTCCAAGTCTAAGGCGTGACCCTTGAAGTAATTTTGTAATACGTATTGCACTATGCAGGTACCGCCTCTTAAACGAAAATATTTGTTAAACACATTGAATATAATTTCTACTAAATCTGGATAACTCACATGAAAAAATGGATGGAGAATTTAAGTTTGCAACATAATTTTTACTTCAGAGAATGAGTTTTAATTTAATTAGAAGCATTATGACGTAGTCAAGCCGCAAAAACGGATAACATCCTCCATACATTTTCCTCATGAGAAAATAGGGTCTCCGTTTCTAGACAGATCCTAGAAAGGTCTTGTGCCACACCAGCATTCAAAGGGCCTGAACAAGAAACGATGATAAAATGGGTTTTCCCATAATTAATTATCAGCACACCACAAAGTAAATTCAACCTCGAACGTTAAGATATTTCCAAACATTCCAAGTTCCATGACATCGACACTTCAAAGTTTCGTCATTATTGCTATTTATTAGGGGGCACTTCTATTGGGAAGTGGGTTAATTGTTTTCAGCTAAACCAACATGCCGATATGCATCTAAAACTTTAGCTAATAACGTCAGCATCCATCAACTAGACGAATATTTAGTGCAGTTCAATACATTCTATGATATTAACTCTTGTTTCTGAGAATTGGAAGTTTTGATCAATATTGAAGTTATATTTAACATAATAATGTGGGAACTTCCGATTGCATAAATGTGTAATGAATGTACGGGAATATTCGAAAAGAAAATGTAAAAATAGTCAAGGCAGCGTTCGCCAACCCTAAACTTATAATACGGTGAAGATTGTTAAATATGCATAACAGTATCGTTCTATTTTAATTAGCTCAAATCCGACAGTGAAATTTTAACTGTTCTCCATATTTTCCAGCTCCATCTTATTCATATAAGTTTTGTTGAGCTCCTACTGGATGAACCTTCATGGTTTTCCAAGCATGCTTCGATTGGTGATTTGCATTTACTTGAAAATAAGTGCAACTATTTTCTGAAGTTTGACTTAAATTTCCAAATAAATGATTCAATTCGTGCGGTTGCATTTCTGTCACAAAGAGCAGAATCCGTAACATCATTCAGTTGTTTTAAAACTGCAGGATTTGATACTTTTCCATTGATTTTGAATATAAAATGTTGTTTTTCATTGCATTCAAAAAATCAACCTCGGCACTTAAAATGAAACACCCAATATATTTTAGCATTTTTTTCACATCACACTATAGGCTCATTTTAAAAATTAGCTTTACCTATCGTTAATGGTATTTTAAACTCAAAGAATATTTGATAGTTTCAATCACAATATTCATAAATGTTCGCTCTTTTGCTGATGTTGCTCTGAAATAGTTTCGGGCCCTCATAATGCTTTTAGAAATATATAATTGCTTCGTTGTTATGTACGTTCTTGTCATCGTTGTCCCTATTTCTCTGATTAGAAAAATGTTACTTTCCAACCAACAGAAATGTACTGTTTATTATCTTGCAACATTCAGACTCACTAAATATGCATTCGACGAATTGCATTAATTTAAATTAAAATTTATGAAGAAAACACTGCAAACTAGCTTAAAAAAACTAATTACAAGCGAGATTTTCCATTCTTCAGGAATACGTATTTTATTCAGCAGCAATTTTACTCTATATACAAGAGATTTGACTGAAAATTGTCCAATTGTTCTGCACATATTCCAATCCGTTTAGTGTTAAAGCTTTCAAATGTACTACAGATTTACCAAAGCCTTGCTTTATATCAACAAAATTACCAAAATATATTCCAATCTTCTCCAAAATAAATTAATGCTGAAAGAAACTTTTTACACGATTAGTAGCGTCCCCAAAATGTTTCGATTATAACATAATGTAAATTCGCAATCCAAATGGTCCAATCGGCTACCCTACTGTTCATGCTAGGACAGCCTGTATATGAATCTCTCGAATACTAGTCTAGGCAAACCAAATTAGCAAGGCGAAATTTCGATTATTTCCTGATTAATGTATGGCGAATAAAAAGGAGTTGACCCTTTATTTCATATTATTAATCGAATCTCGAAAGTAATGAAATAAGAGGGCTTTCAGAAAAAGAAGATTAATCGAATATTATAACAGTCCGTACCTTCTAAATTATGATACTATTTATCAATGTCAAGGAGTTTATACCCGCATTGATTATCTACTTAACTCAATTTAATATTTTACTTGATTTTCAGTTGGTTGTTGAAAATTGCATAACTAATAATTATATAAATCTGGCTCAAAGTTTGGTCATATCTTGTATCATAAAATAAACTAAAAAGTAAATGTTTTCCTATTTAGAGAGCGTAAAGTCAGAGCCACTGCAAAAAAATAAAACTGTTTTGAAGTTCTGAAAGATTTTCAAGAAATGATCCAATAATAACAAAATACCAAAATTTAATTACAAAAGTAAAAATAAATTAATATATTTGCCCACGAAAACTTACACGTTTAAAAATTATCCCTACTTTACACTTGCAAACTGGTCCAAACAAATCTACTGAAAGTTTTTGACAAATACATATTATTTAGCTTTTTATCAAAAGATATGAATTGTGTAGGGAAAGTGCTTTACACCGTGTAGTAATAAAACTTTCAACGCACAAATTGACTGTCAGAAGAATTTCGGTGAAAAATCTCTGCAAGTGCCAAGAAGGTGCTTTCATAGGGTTCAGGATTTTTAGGTGGAATATCAATATACTTGAGCCTCGGAGAGATGGAAAAAAATGTTTCACTGTTACGCAGCATCATGTCACGGTTGATGTGCAATATTGGGAAAGCGTCAAATTTTCCCTTCAACTATATCAATTTGAAAGATATCCTTGATTGTTGAATTTTTTATTCGTTTTCAATAGCGATTCCCAGCTCCATCGTTATCTCAAACGACTCGTATTTTGTCACTAGAATTTTATTTTATTTTTTTTTTTGTAAATTTAAATATGCTTTTCATTTAAATTAATCGGGCTTCGTTAAGCCGAGAAAAGAGTCCTTCGAGTTTAAACGCGGAATAATTAGCCTCGACTACGTAGTTCGGTGTTTCTTCTGATTAGTAAAACTTTTAATTGGATTTCCATGCTGCACATACTAACATTAGTATTAATGAACAACAGATTATGCAAACCGTGCCATTTATACCAATTTAGTTCGGCCGAAGGCGGTGATATTACTTCTACATGGTGGACAATACGCTTTAGATCTTAAATTATTTGCGAAGTTGCATCGTAAATGGCCTTATTGCAGTTATCATTAAAACTAATTTGCAATTTTTATCTTTTTTTACATTCAGCTGTTTAGGCATCAATTTAATTGAAAGTTGAATAAAGCGGCCACTTTAACCAAAAGGATGTTAAATATATATTTTGTCTGTTTTACAATCAACCTGAATATTATTTAATTGAATGTGTTTGCTTACTATTTAGAACATTGTAACTTGTAGAAACTAACCAATTGTTATCAGTTTAATATTCATCTGATCGGAACTTTCAGTCTTAGGTAGCAAACGCTTAACAACAAACCAAATTTGGTGATATTGGACAAAATAAAGTTATCATTGTACTGGAATTGTTTATTTCTCCTATTAATTTAGAAGTCGCAATAATGTGAGAAAATACTCACATTCACTACTAAATTTCTCACACTAGTTCTGTCGTTCTCACTACATCAAATATTATATTACCATATGCAGAAGAAAAGTGATACCTTTCATGGCGCGCTCGTGTTTAGCACCTGAGCGAAGTGGGGCTGATAAGTAGAGTATTTTCTAGTTAATCATAAAAGGGTTTGTCTGATTAAATCGTCATTAACCTAATTTGGCAAACTAATTAAGAATACGTTTACGTACGAATTACCTATACGTTTCATTTAAATAGTAAAAACAGTCACTTGTCGTCCTATCTTTATGTAATTTATAAAAAGTATGTTTATCGGATACGGCTGTAATTTGTTCAATTTTCCATTAATTTTGAATTATGGCGTTGGAAGTTTACTTTGGTTTAGTAAACGTGATCAGAAATATCCGTAACGTTTAATCCGGATTGTTTAATGTAGAAAATTAAATATTGGTACCGAATCAAAAAGTTCAGAGTTTTGCGGCTGGGTTGCTAAAATTCATCTAAATGAAACATGCACTCAAAAACTAGAGAACCAGCTTCCATAAAAACTGTAGAAATTATGTTACATAATAATGTATATTATTTAAATTTATAAGTCAGCAAAGGGATATATAGGGTTTTTCAGGTTTTAATCTAAAAACGTCCTTAATTAGTTGTGGTTTAATATTTATGGAGCTTTTCTGATATTATATTAAATAATCAATAAATGCTCAAAGCGTTGGTTACTTTGATATCACTCTTATCATGTAGATATCACATCATAAAAAAATTATTTTTTAAAGTAAAATTATCCTCTCCGATTCAAACTGTATGGTTGACAATTGCAAAAAAACCACACGAAAAGCAAAATCCCCCGATTTGCACAATTTGACGGTGAAAATATTCAAAAATTCCCATCGGATTAAGATTATTCAAATCAGATGGGACATTTGATTTGATATTAAATACTTGATTCGTCTGAAACCGCCATAAAAGAACTGGCACGTACATTTAACGAATGGCAGCGATTTTTCATTTCCTCGCAGGTATTTTCATGACACTCAATTTGTTCGTTGAAAGTTTTATTCCTGCACGATGGAAAACCTTTTTTCAAGCTGTTGTGTTACTTCCGACAAAGTGGAAAACAATCCATCATGATTTCAAAGTTTTTAACCTTCTTCGGGAAATTATTCAGCCGAAGGAAATTGACACCTATCGGGTAAATATTTTGAGAAAGAGAGCCAGCCGAACGAATTGATCGTTGAGTTTTGCGCGGTTTTTAGAACGCGAAATCAAACTATATTTCGAAATGAACGTATAAAGAAAATTGGTTTTGCAAACTACAATATAACTAGAAATTTGGCTGGAAGAATTACATTTTTTTACCAAATCCCATTTCTGTTTCGTTCTGTCGGCTTTGTGCAGTAGAATGCCATTATTTTAGGAACAACACAATTATCATATATTAATCCGTTGGATAGTGTATATGCAGATCGTATTTTGCTATTTTACATGCAGCTGATTTTATCGTGCAATTTATGCATGCTATAAAGCTGCGCTCTATTTTAAAAATCCTTAAGTATGGTACTTTTAAAATTATTTTTCTGGAAAATACACTCAGCTAGAACGTAAAGATTAATCATTTTGCCACTTATTTTAAAAGTGTTATGAATCAGACAATTGATGAGGGATTGTTCCTGATGGTGGACAAACTATTGTTAAACTTGCCAAGATTTTTGAGGGTGCTTTAAAGCAATTAAATTATTGCGGGAAAAGCAATCATATCATTAATAAGGACAGAAAAAAGGAGGTTTTTAAGTACCTTAGGGTTGCCAATGAGCAAATTAAAACTTTACGAATTCCATTTTGATAAAATGGAATTACTAATAAAGCAGAGAGTAATTACGCAACTTCTCGACCAGGACGATATTAAAAGTTAATTAGAATCACTTAGAATAGGATCGGAAAAATTGCTTAAAAGCTTTCCAAATCTCAGGGTGGTTTTAATGGGAATTTTCGGTTTTTCAACGAGGAAATGATTTTAATGGCGCATAATCTTTAACTGTTTTATAGCAAAAAGTCCGCTCTAAAACTACTTTAGGAATTTCCTTTATGCCAATATCTTTCCGGCATAATGTATATTGGGGATGTGCCGTAAAACTACACAAGTAAAGACTTACTACTTATTTGTTCAAAACTGATAAAACATTGATTTTCTCAACTAATCTCTTCACAATCGACGAATTTAAAATTTCGAATAAAATATAAGTGAATATTTCATGTATTTAAACTTTCATTATTTTTTTAAATACTGTTAAGTAAATAAAGAAGACCTGTTGTATCGTGAAACGCCCCTAACTAATAACACTTAAACATCAGTTTTTTTAGGGTTGCTAACAATTTTCTGGGCAAATTGCAGCAAATTCAAATATTACGATTACCCCGATACCCCTGATTTTCAGCAGCGAATTTTCAGCAAAAAATCAATGATATGAATGTATAAAAGCATAATGAAGAAATAAAACAAAGCATTCAAAATGCACATTACGCAAACCATTTTTCAGTATTAGAGGGCAACAGCGAAAAACCTATCAGTCATTGTTCTTGTTCCGATGTTGCCTTGTAATGCATATCAAGCAAAAACGTATTATGTTTGAACACGTTGAATTCAAATTAACGTATGGAATAAAATGTTGTTTTGCGATAATAAGTTTTCGCTTTATTAATATAATCTGTCAGGGTTAAAACGGGATGTTATTATATTGAAAGGCAAACGAAATTAGTTATAATAAATTACGACTATATTTTGTTGTGTTTGCTTGCATTGAACATTATAAATTCCACGCTAAAAGATTGGATTATTAAATAAATAATAATAATTTCGAAATTGTTTCAACTTGGAGGAGTTTTGCACGGTGTTCTTGATTTAAGATTTTCATATGATTTAATTTGGAAGTAAAACATCAAATGAATGAATTTGTCTGAGAAAGGAAAAGAAAATTTTAAAAAATCCTCTGAAACCTTTTTGGATCGAAAAATAAGTTATTGGCGTTAGATCTGGGGATCTTGGCGGCCAGTCCAGTAGGAATTGGACATATCGATTGATTAGTACAAATTGATTCACAATATTTCTTTTCGGTAATGTCAGAAAAAAATATGAAGAATCTTTAATTTATACGGATAAAACGTACTTAATTTTATCATTTTTCTAAATGATTCCCGGCTCAATTGTCTTACCCGACGAGTCGATTAAGCTATCAAACTAAGCTGCTGCTTTAAATCGCTTGAGCTCATTTTTTTCAGACTAGAAACTGAACCAGTTTTATGAAATTTTGCAAGTAGTTGTAGTATGTACTCATACTCGTAGCTTGCATTTTCGCCATCATTTGATACATTAAAAAATGCAGCTGCTTTAAAAAACAGCAATTGTCAGTGCGATAAATATAATTTCTGCAGGTTTAACTATGCTTCACACCATTGTGGAAAAAAATCAGTTAGGATCCGCATAACTGATGATCAGAGCTCTCACAGTTATTAAGAATATAAACCTGTACTTGATTTTTGTCAGTATAAAATTGAAGTAAAATAAACCACATCGAAACGTTTTGCGAACCCAGTCGATGTGTTCTAATGCTTGCTGCCAAATTGTACACTTGAATTGCCATTTACTAATATTTGTTTATATTGAATTAATTTAGAATACATTGGGTTTCTCTACGTGTTGCAAAAACGGTTCAGAGACATTTTTCCCTTCATTTTCACTCACATATACTTTTAAAATTTTCACCCTGTATTTCCGATTGTTGTTTAGCTTAGTGGTTTTTGTTCTAATCCCTGACACCTCTTATTACCGTTAAATTTCTAAGACAATCTTCTCGTAATTTTTCATTAACTACGAGAGCGCCAGACACTTATGGCGCTCTGAGGACAATTTGATTCAAATAATTGAAGGAACTTTCATGACTCTAAAAACTTGCTGCACTCTATTTAAAATTGTCGGCATTTCAGCCACATTGATCGTATTTTTATGAGCCAAATATCAAAATAGACAAATCAACCAGACAATACATTTTACATTCGTCCATGTTTTTGTCCAGTTAGTTAATTTTAAAATAAGACACGAAATTCCCTTTCATTTCCAGCTTTCTTCTCTAAAAGGAACTACATATTCTGTTGTCAACAGCAATATATAATTTTTTATTTCAAATATATTTTAATCGAGTTAACTCGTTAACTGTTTTTTGTTTACCAACTAAGTTATAGCGCCTGGCTTTAATAAAGGACAGTTCATAAATCGCAAAAGCCCATTCTTGAGTTAACTACCTTCATATTATGGCTTCCTGCACGAATTTCCCATAGGTTATTCTGGTCGTAATTCAAAATTGAGTACTGAAAAGTTACATACAATAAACCTTTCTTGCAAAGACATTTTTACTACCAGCAGGTAAAATGGATTTCTGGAAATATACATGCCATAACAAGAACTCTCTTTAAAATACTGCAGAAAATTCGTTATAAAATATTTGCGGTGATTTATTTTCTTTGATTTTTCCATCACGGATTTCCGTCTCTGGTGAGTTATAAAAATAAATGACTAGTGCGTTTCTATGATTGATTCTCTTAGTTGAAAGTTTCAATAACTGTTTCATCATTCTGATCGTTCGGCTTATTGTATATTTCAATTTTCCGCGCAATGTATAGTGCAGCAGCTGCATTAAACCTTTCCACTTGTGCAATTTGCAAACTTTCCAACTCAATCGATATATACTTCCTTCTAATGGAAACTAATTGTAGTGGAAACATCGATGAAGGCGCGATTGATCGATTGGTATCTAGCGTGCTTGATGAGATTGCATTTTTTACGTTTTCATCTTTAACACTGTGTTATTGAAAATCGCTTTAAAGAATTGAGTAAAATTTACGAGCACGCTAATCTATTGAATTCCCAACATATTTACCTTTGTATAAAGCATTTCAGATATAAAGCTGCATGTCTGTGTCTAGAATTTATAGTAAATAATAAAGTAAACATAAATGTATTCCATAATTTCCGGTTAATAATACAAACGGACTGCAATTATAATGCTACTTATTGGCCCATATCAAAATGTTGAAAATATAAATGTTTTTATAAAGCTGCATGTAAATACAAATAAATTAACTGACTAAGGGAATGCTTTAAAAAATCGATGTTAATTGGAAATATATTTCCTCTATAAGAAAACTTCATTAAATTTCAACATCATCTGTATAGTTAACGCTTAATTCCCTCGAGCTCATGGTAGAGCGAACAATTTTGTTGATATTTTAAAGTGACCTTTTTTAAATAATTTTTCTAGGAACATTTTTTTACTGTATTTACACAATCCATGGCTCTAAAGGGTGGTATTTATAGATTTTAGGACAGTTTTCAATTTTGCACATAAAGCACCGATCCATTAACCGCCAAATAAAATTATTGCTGTTGAAAATCGTTATTTAAACATTGATAAAATTGAAATCACCTGGGATCAATTACTCAAAGTTTTATTTAACCTACATGCGAAATATTATGCGACGGTGTTCAAATTTTCATGTTGTGTGCGTAAGAACGATTTAGTAGGAAACATATATTTACTTTTGAATGGCAAATCATAATATTTGTTGATTTTATTGTGATGGAAAAAGGGGAATTTAAACATGGTTTAAACGGAAAAATTAGGGGGGTTGTATCCGCAAAATTGATAATGATTTAATTTTTTTTATATAATTATTGTTATTATCACACACACACTATATTGCTATTATTTTTAATCTTACTGCACAGTGAACGAGAGAGGCGCGTTAAAATTCGATACTGACAAACAAGCGATACTAATTTACTAATCAAAAGTGCGCTTTAGCGTTATTGTCATATTATTGTTAGCTTGGGTTATTACCCTAGCACACTTTGTCTTCGTGTTTTGCACTTATCTATACTGTATCTAGTATTATATTGGCTTCGTTTAGGTTATAAAAAGTAGTTTCATTTAATTATTTAAAGTTATTTTTTTCTGAGCTCTGTATGCACCAGTCGCAACAGCAATGAACTGTTCAAGCATTAATCGACATTTTTTGCAAGGTAATAATTTGCAGCAACTTTTTAGAGTAGAAATGTTGGTTAGCTGGTGATGCGTATATTAATGTAAGGTGTCAAGCTTATTGATGTATTTAAGCAATTTTCACGTATACGAACTAAAACATAAATTATGGCAATAATTTAATGGGGCGTAATAACTTTGGTGGCATTGATTAGATAATAGATTTGATTTATGTTCGGAAATTAGATGAAAACTAATGCAGGCATTATTTGTCCGGTACATATTAATACTGTGGCGGCGGATTTATAGGCATGGTCGAAATTGCTGCAAAATATTTTGACGTATTGTAATGATCTGGCCTGATTGCGTTTATTGGGAAGTTTATAGCGACTGCTAGCTGCTAAATGTTAAGCAAAGTGAGTTTTCGTGCTTCAGTGGAATTTAATCGGGATTTTTTCCAAATGTATTTCACGGTCAGTCTACCCCTGTGTATATTTTTACGCTCAGTTAGTGGTAAGCTTATTTGCCTTTCCGCATATATGGCAGCAATTTCCAGGTCTATCAATCTACAATGTCGGCAATCTATACTAATGAAAACAAACATGTGCGGCTTTGATATGCAGGATCATTAGTTACTGGTGTATGTATATAATATCAGATGGCTGTGATTTGAAATCTCTGATTATCCTAGAATAGTTAGTTTGTTTGCAAAATTGTCAAGGACAATATAAACGTTCTTTTTCCACCGCTAACCAGATAAATCAACATTATTTGTCTAATTTTTCCAATGGCATGTGATATTATTTTTATGTTATCGTTCACAAAAAGTGTGTCTGCACTTTGTGTGAAACAAACAAAAAAAAACAAGTTAAACATAGCTAAAACCCGAATAAGAGAAAATCACGTTGCAATTTTTTTAAGAGCATACGCGGAAATTTTTGCAGGTCATATTTTACGCCATCATTGAGATACATATTTAATTTCCATCCGGTGGAGTGAAAGTGAGGGCGTTAGCTCAATTTATTCCTAAGATATGAGTAAAAAAGCGGCGAAATCTTTGAAACGACTGCCTTATCGTGGACCTAAATCTGTAATATTCAAATTTTCTGCTGACTCTAATCGTTCTTGAAATGTTGGATCAAAAAGGCGGCATCATATTTGAGCCGATGGCCCAATTTGCCCAAAAGAAAAGCAAGAAGGAAAAAATCCGTTTTTGAGTGCGTTAAAGCTTAAGAAAATGTCTTGTAAAGCACTTTCAAGCTCAGAACGAATGGGTTTGATGACATTTCCTTAAATTCGAGTGAATATTGTTGATTTGACGCGTAGAATTTTCCATATCCGGCTGGTTCTGCAGTTTTTCCCAACATTTTGCATGGTCTCATCGACGTGATATATCTAACTCTATTATTACACCGGTAAAGTCGCATTTATACGCAAATTCAGCCCGCGACAGCGTATAATAAAGTTATTTGTCCAATAATTACACCCCGAACCCCATACATCAACCCACTACTACTCCTTAATCCAGTGCACGACCAGTTGAAATCCTTTTAGGCGATGACATTTTAACATTATGAATAATCTGGCTGTTATTTATTATTATGTTATGGCACAGTATTACGCAAATTAAGATTAGTCGTGCGTCGGTTTCACTAATTACGTTAAAACTTGTGACCATTAATTTCTTAAGTTGTTCTGCAAGTCTTAGTGTGTTCATTAGCGAGCTTGTTTCTTAAGCGCATTTTCCTGAAGCTGTTTGAAAGGTTGGATCCACAGCTTTGACTTAACTCTATCCAAATTAAGATATGGAGATTTTTTGCAGACAGTCGCCTTAGCTTTTATAACTCACTTCCATTCAAAACATTCCATCATTTAGATCGATTGTTTAAACATTTTCTCCATATCATGTGACGGTTGTGTTTTGGGCTTTTAGACCGTTTCAATTAGCCCATTAAGATAGCAATTTCCAGCTTTCTAACATTTCCTTCTTTATATATTAACGTGAACTTGGCCCTCGTCTTGAGTTCACATTTATTAAGTTACTGTGAAACAGGGGAAATATATTCGTTTTCCCTGATAGCGTGGCAGTGCTGACTTCATCCGTCAGCTAAGCGCAGGAAATTGAATCACTTATTGAAAAAGGTTCGATGTTTTCCCGAATTCAAATGCCCAGGAAAGTTCTCTAGAAGTTTACCAATATACATCTTCTGAAATATATTTCGGTTTTAGGGTTTTTTTGTTAAGACCAAACGGTGGTGCTATTATGTTTAAGAAGCAACGGAAATTCTTCTGTACTTTTTTTAAGTAAGCAAAATGTATCTTTTGCCTAGATTGCAAGAGAACATGTGGAACCATTAAATATATGTAAATCTCAACGGGCGTATTAACATATTATTAATTAGCTTTTTATTTTGGTTTTAAGTAATTACCATATACTCAGATATTCTGTTTGATAATTAACATATTCACATTTGGCTCTTTGCCGGAATTAATATTTTCAAGGACTTCATTGTTGCCTTACTTATATTCTCTTTTTTCCGTTGCTCAATGTAAACTGTTTGCTTCCTCAGCTTTTTTTCATAGTTACCGGAAAATCAGGAAACCTGCGGAACTTTCCTGGAAGCTCTAAAACAGCTGAAGTCTAGGCCATTATTGAATCAAATAAATTTTATTGAGTCACCAGAAGAAAGATGTTTTTACAAACTTCACGGAAAGATCGTTAAAAGTTCTCTAACTTTTCTGGTTTTAAATTGGGCTTTATAAAGGAGAGGAACTGGAACAACATTTTGATACCTCGTTAATAGTTTCTCACACTTTCATCTTCGTGCAAGTACTTACTTATCCGCTTCTCAACATAACTTTTCCTGTAACATTACGGCAGCAACTACTTTCTTGCCAACATTTTTCATATTCGATTTATAGCATACACAAGTTTTATCGCATATTTATGCAACAGCAGGTTTTATAAGGATTAGTTTGTATGGTAAGTGACTTTGGAAGTCGAATCCATTTCATATTAGGATACCAGAAAAATAAAGACTGATAATGATTTCCGCGAATGGAAGAAACGTTAGAATTTTATGAAACAGGTGACCAGATGAGGAATTGATGATCTGCTGGTGTTTAAACTCGTTTAGACTGAGCAAATTTTGCTTCATTTTTTACTAGGACAGTATTGACTTTAGAAATGTGACCTTTAATTGAGATTCTTACTGAAAGAAGAATTCACCTTCACTTGAAACGGTCGACACGAACAAATAATTTAAAAAATATTTTGTGCAATTTTTATCAAAACTGTTCAAGCATGCATGAGCGGTCTACGAAACTGCAGTAACAGCTGCATGATGATTCGGAACTAATAAGCAAAAATCAATGAACACGTGGGCAGTGTTGGAGCCGAATCTAAACAAGAATTAATTCGGGATCAAAAATTGACTGATATTCATGGATATTACACACCAGCGCTATAGTTCAAAGTCATTTATCAAGTTTATCCACTTTTTGCCTGTTAATCTGTTCGGCAAAAATAAATGCTGAGTCATAAATAAGGTAGGGAAATAATGAAAATATTCTGCAGCGTCAAGATTACATATAGTAAAATAAATGCGTGTCATTTAACCGGGAAATATGAATTGTTGGGTCATTTTTAGAAACGCTAGAAGCGACAAGTTTGGTGTCAAGAAGCAAAGACAACAAGGTTGATTTGTGTATCGGAAACTGCAACTGTCAGCAATAGCAGCTTAAAACATTTATATACTGGGACATCGGAACACAAGCTCTGGTTTTGATAAATTAAATTTGAAAATGTTGTAGAATCAAGCAAACGTTTGCCAAAGTTCTGATTTCCATTGTGGTCATTAATTTCGAATTAAACAAAATATATGAGCCAGAATGGAAAATTAAATTTCCTGTTTCACCGTCAAGCTTAAACACCCATTAGCTTTATAGCGTTTTCACGCTAAATAAAAAGTTTTTCTTTAAATGAAACGGCTTTTCCGCCATAGACCAACCGAGTGCCGCCTCCAGAATGCAGTGACCATAATCTGGGTTCCGCTGCTGAAATGATTTATTACATGCTCAAAAACAAAGAACAGTTTTGTTCCTTTTTCCGAACAGATTTCACCTGGAAACTTTAATAAACACTGCAGCACGTTATATTATACGGAATCAGGGGTCTATTTCGCAACCACCCCGTTAAAAGTTGGGGACACTTAAACTTTAACTTTTAGTGGTTTGTTAAAATGGGTTTGAATGGTATTCTTTATTCGTGTGTTCAAATGTTTTGTTAAAAAAATCTTGCGTGCACAGAAACTGTTCCCTTGACTATATAATAATTTGACTATTGAGAAGCACCATAATAAAAAATAAACAAGCTAAATGATTTAATAAAGTATTACCTTAAGATTATTATGGAAATTGAAGTGGAAGGAACATTGCAGTACAGGAGTATGAAATATATAGATTAGTAGATAAGTTCTATATTGTTGAGACGGATTCATTTTTTACAAACTTCTTCTTGGGTATTTCGCCTCAAAAAGAAGTATGTAAAAAATATAAATTAGTCATATTATTTATTCCAATACCAATGCGCTATTTGCATTAAGCTCTCAAAAATGGTTTAATTTTTCGTAACATCAGTGAATTATCAAGAAAGCAAAGAAAATAAAGGATTTGTGTTTCCGGTTAGTAAGCGGCTTTAGTTACGAGTAAATAACATGTTTTAATTTAAAAGCATTGGTATGATGCATTTTATATTAATTTAATTGTTGTATAACAGTATAGAGGCTACACCTTTAAACAAGATTGGCTAGTTGGGTTTGTAGTCGTAATCAAGACTAGACTATTGTCAGAAAAGAAGAAAATAATAAGAAAATAATGTTTTTTGCGTTTTTGATTAAAAACTTTTAGTTTTGTGGCCGGTTTTGTTCTTAACGATTTTCGGGAAGAAACGGGAGAAATTTATTTTCGTTTTTGTCCAGAATTCGAAGCTGAAAAAAGTTTTTGTAAAATTCTCACAAAGCTATATGTTTATTTTGTAATTTTTCGAGTAAAATACCTTCAGATCATGAGTATTTTTAAGTGAAACTACAATATAGAGCTTTTTTGAGTGGAAAGAAATATTTGATAATTTTTGGGTAAAATGCCTTAAGATTGTCAGTATTTTTAAGTGATTTTTTTGAAAATGGAACATTTAGATAAAAGAGTAACTTTACTAAAACTGGAAAATTCTGTATTTTTGAAGAAATGTTAACAATATTATTCATACACGGCCCTTAAAATAAATCTAAAAACAAGTAAAAAAAGTAATCAACATTTTCCCGGCAACGGGACTGAGTTACTGCGCCGGTGCGTTGGGTTGGCGCACCAAGCCATTTGCGTAGCACTGCATCACTTCCTAAAAATTCATTGAGTTACCCAGGCCTAAGGTGTATTGAAGTCGAAATAGAGTCATTTTCCTTTTTAGAAATGTAATGCGAACTCTTTTATCGTTTTCCACTGCAAAAGAAAACTCTTTTTCTCTGGCTTAACTACATTTTACTTCATAATTCAGCTGAATAATTTCTTTGGCAATTCAATCAGATTTTTTATTCAAACACTAATAGTTCAGAAAGGCAAGAGCAAATAAACGAATATTTTTAAAGGTATGTTGATGAAAATAGTTAATTATAAATTCGAAATTTGAAAGCTCCCTACTTGGAAAGAGGCCCGCACAAGTTTCTGTTGTTTCCATAAATTGATTTTGTTGTTTTCGTAAATTGATCTGAACTTTTGTATTAAAATATCTATTATCTGGCTGATATTGGATTTAAACACTCAATTCTGGATACAACTTTCCGTTCTTTACACAATCAGGTTTACTGATTGGAGCGTATTTACTTAAAGAAGTTGATAGAGCGCGGCTCAATGTTGCGAAATGAACAATCAATTTAGATAAATATCGAAAGGCCAGTGAAATGAACTCGAAAAGTTCCCTGTTTGCTCCCATTTGAATTCGGGCTTACAATATGAAGAAACGTTGCCAGCATTTGATTATACACACGCATTTACTAAGTAGGAAAATGTTTAGATAAAAAAATAATTTTCTAAGCGTGTCTGTTTGCTCATAGCAAACTGTTGCCTTTTCTTTAATATAACCAAATCTAATAGAAACGTGCAGCAGTGTCGACTGGAGCAGGGGTTGCCGTGATATGAAATTTTGCTCCTGCCGCACAAAACTCATCCAAGGAGAACTGTTTATGCATGAAAAATGACAGAAACCAACAGCTGCTCGACGTTCCGTCTTCATAAATCCTTGTTTTTGGTACATTATATGAAAACGTTTTAGCGAAAATGCTTTCCGTTCGCAACTAGGCGCCATGTGCAGACCCCAAAAAAAAATTTAAGAGATTTATTGCCAGTGAAAAATTCTACAGTTTTGCAACTGATAAATTATTACTTGACTTTCTTACCCTTGTTTTATAGCTGCTTGTTAATTGAAAACCTTTCTAATTTTTTCTACTGACTATCTTTTAACGTTTTTACCGGAAATAATTATCGAGTTTTTTTCAAGAGTTTCGCAGCATTTGATAGGAAAAAATCTGTTGAAAAAGTTTTCTAGCAAAATTTTTTGTTAGGTTAAATAAGTTTATCGTAGATTGCAATGCAAAATGGAATCGTGTAGGGTATATGAATATCGTTTTATGTTAGAAAATGTATTTATTCGGAGCTTCACTTAATTTTTTTCAATGAAGTTGTACAGTTCGGGTATTTTGAAGACGGTTCACAGCATTTTGAAACAAAACTGGATATCTGAAGCTGGAATTTGTTTTTCATTACGAATTCTAAACATTTATATATTAGATTCAATTGTACTATTAAAAAAGGCGTGGTATTATTTCTGCTGGGATCAGCTTAATTTACCTATGAAAGAAGTCACAGCAGAAATAAGCATTCAGTCAGTAGTAGATTGTGAAGTAGATTGTCCTTAAGTAACCCACAAGAGCATCTGTAAGTCAGAAGATGAACCTATGGTGGTGTAAATTGTATTTTTATTCCTTTCTCGTGTGTGTTAATATAAATACATTAATTTTGATGGAAAGTTACAACATTTTTACTGTGGGTAATTTTTACTTTCATTGCTTCCAAAAGTTCATATAAATGAACAATTTTTTATCTAAAATGGTCTGACAAACTTAGAAATGTTTACTGAGAAATTGTTTGATCAAGCCTTATTAGAGAATACGCAAATATTTCAAAAATCTCTATCGGAAAGGTCATACTGCTTATTTTATCAGAAATAAATGAAAATAGCTTTTCGACAATTTCAACTTTGAATCTACTCTTAGGAGGTTAGAGAAGTTGCTTGTTATCGGAAGATGAAACAATCAGAATCGAAATAGCTCTTATTTTTATTTAATCTTTTAGATATTTTTGAGCGATTTAGATTTACAAGTTATGTTTAGTTTCTTATTTTTGCTTCAAGCATTTTAAATGTGACGCATTTCTGAGGAAACCTAATTGATGAAAAATGGGAATCGAGAAGAGCTTTCGGATGAATCAATAGGACTGTACCAATATCAGCCACTTCTGAGATTTGGGCTATTTTAAATTTGGAGAGCACTCTTTAGATGCAAGGCAGGAATAAGATGGGTGCGAATGAGCAAGAAATTAAGAAATATATTTTGATTAAATGATTAAAAGCGGAACAGAGTCTTTAGTCTAAAGGAAGATGTAGGTGTGACCTGGTGTGGCAAAGAGGAATTTAGAGCTTCCGAAACTGTCCATCCAAATATCTGCGTATCTGCTATAGCTTACAAACTCCTTATACTACCCATTGATAATTAAAATTACTGTTTTAACCAGTTTTTGCACTAATTTAAAATAAGTATCCATTTCTGAATTCAAAATTATATGGAAAGCATTGCAATAAAAATATCCTGCAGAAATACCAACTGAAATTATCGTGTGTAACGTCCATTTAGCAAGTCTAAAGTTGTGCTTGTTGAATCAAAATTCCGCTCTAATGTGTTATAAGTTTCAAGCATGTTTTAAAACTCCCAAACGGTTTTCTAATTCTACGGACGGGAGTTTGCATTCCGTTTCATAAGTATATTATTCGGTCCGGTTTGAAATTAAGCCAGCTATTTAATTCTCACAAGGGTTTTCCGAAATTCTTTAGGGTTAAATAATTTTTTTATCTATATATAAATATAGAAAAATAGGAGTAATACTAACAAGTACTGCCAGTAAATTTGTACAAACTATTTGAAATTAAACACGTGAACACTTCATTAACTAAATAAATTCTTTTTTGAGAAAAAACGACCTGAATCATTTTGGAACCAATTTGGTGCAGTATCAATAGTATCTTATGGTCGGAGAAAACGACCGATACATTTATATCTTCATCGAAAGAATTGAAGTTTCCATTATCCTTGGATAATCCAAAACTAATTACACTGGCTACGTGGAGCGGAGAATGAGATTCCTAATGGTCTGAGTAGATTTTTCTCCCTTGCGTAATGGAAACTAATCGTGTCAGATTTTTTGTTTTGTGGTTGCTCTCGAGGAACTGCCAGAGAAAGCAATTGGGAGAGTTTGAATATTCCATATATAGGTTGAACATTCTGTTTCAAAATCGCTACAGTTTGTCAAGGTTATCTAAATTATTTCAATTCGATGATTCTGTTTCACAGTACAACAAGCCCAGAGTCGACTATTTTTAATTTAACTTGGGAATAAGTGCTTTAATATTTCAGGTCAACTGAAAATTCAAAATATTTTCATTTGTCGACTTTAGATCAAATAGTTCCTTTTTGAATTCAGTAGAATTTATTCTAGTATAACCCAGCAGCATTTCTTTATGTTGCTAGAAGCAATTTATTCAATTACATTTTAGTCTTGTCTATTCTTTAAAATTAATTATCTCAAAACATTTATTTTTGCCTTTTTGGTGTATGGAACTATACCGTCGTTATGTTCAAAGTATTTAACAAAATAATTCGGAAACAATTCGAATAATAAACAAAACTTCTTACTTTTTCGACCAAATAGATAAAAAATTAAAATTTTTATGTTTTCTGTGTAGCAATAAACCTATTATGTAAGGTTCAAAAGACTAAAATCGAGCGCTGGTTAACAAACAGTTAACAAAAACTTAGACTTGTACTCAAAATTGAAATGACACAATTAAAGTAAAGCGAAAGTTAACGAGGGCATATTTAAAAATAATCTATTCAAGCAATCCTAATTACCCGGATATAATTTTCAAGTCAGTTTTTGTTTCGAAAAGCGCCCTAACTAGAACTGGTAAATCCGGATCTTAATGTCTTTTTTGCTGACGATTGTGGTCGACTCTGACAAAAGCAGCTGAAAGCCATATTAAAGGAGGGAAAAATATTAAATCGAGTCGGCCTTCGTCATTAAAAGCTACGGTTTTCAACGATATACATTACAAGATTTTGTGATTTATCAAGCTTTTTTCCGCCGGAAAATCCGTTGGCTTTGCTTCGGAAACAAAGAACATTTGACTGGGGGTATCAATCTGAATATTATATTTTTGATGGCACGAATTGTCTAATTAGTTAGAAGGAAAAAGTGTGTTAGTTACGATCTAGTTTCAACGATTATTAATAAGAATCAGTACATAAAACGGGTTAATTTTTCTACACAGCTTGCTGTTAATATAATGACGAATTTCAGTAATTATTTCAACGTGCCTGTTTTCGAGCGAAACAAATTAGCATGTTTCAATATCCGCCAGAAAATTATAATCTGTGCTTAACGTTTTTACAGTTCACGCGATGTCAGGTTTTTAAATTTTCTTTTAAATCGACTATCATGATTAATTGGAATTGAGTATCAAGGCATGCTTTACGTGATGTTGATAATTGAAAATGTCAATTAATTTAGTTTATATTAGTGCATTTAGTTTAACTGAAATTTAAATGTAACGTTCGAATTGCATTAATTTGAATATTAATAATTGAAAATATAATACAGGGAAAATTTAATAACGTGCTTTTCTATGTTTTTAGGGCAAGCAAAAATTTGCTGCATTATTATGTTTGGAATAATTTGTTATTAAAATAAAAGATCTTCTTCAACTGATTTTTCAAACCCTCCAGTCGTCAGAAGATATTATATGACATATGGCTAAAAACAGAACTGTATGGCCTTAGAAAATTTTACACAATTCGAGTAATCAATATATTCTGGTTTATTGGTTCGGCTTTGATTTTTTTAAATCTGATTAAATGAGAAGACAAACAAACAATCAAACACGAAAAATCAACTACATGAATTCATGCAAATGTGGAAAGTAATGATAATTTATAAGGTGGTGCCGGTACCTTTTCCCCATCTCTTAAAGTGCTCAGACGAAAGATTCGTGAGCTACATTTTGTATGGGAAACATCACGCAAATCTCGGTATCCCAACTTCTTCTAGAAACCTCTGGGCTGAAAGAGCCTTCAAATGTATTCCATTTCTTTCCACTTAACACATGTCATTTACTTGAGCAAGTTGTCTGTTTTGAATAATATGAAATATTTGACATGGGTAAAGATAAAACAGCCCGACTACATTAAAAGTTGTAATTCGGGTAGGTTTTGTTTCAAGTTAGATGAAACTTAAGGCGGAAGACCGTTGGATCTGTTTCGGTCCTTTCAACTCGAAACCAAAATGGCTAGATAAATCAAATTGAAAAGATAAGTACGTGAAACCCACTGAAATTCTGAAGGACCTTATCAGACATAACATTTTGACAAATGAAACGGGTTTAGGAAAGGTCTAAGACTTCAACTTATCACCCTCATTTGTAAAAGGTCCAGCCTAATAATATCCAGGTTCAAAGATTTTGCCACTGGGTTTAAAATGATTTACGGCCTGCGGATTATGGATTAGTTATACACCAAACTTCTCAAGCTGCATAAACCGCTCGTAAGTCAAATATAGTTTTCCCAATAAGTTGCCCAGTTTATTTTGTCGTTAAACGGCAGAAAAACCGACCGAATGAAATGGCTTGCAAACAGGGGAAATTTATTCAGATTAAACAAAAACTAACCGCGGCTCTCCGTCCAGAAGAATTCCGGAGACAAATTGTTCAAATAAATTTGGAACAATTACTTTTCAGATAAAGAAGGCAGGATTGGCTGTTTAAATTCCCTTTTGCTGGCTTTACAGATCTAAGCCTTTTGCCCGACTTTTTCTGTAAATTAAAGGGGAGTGAAAGAGGGTTTTTGGAAATTATATTTATGATAAGCGATCTACTTATTTTCTCAGTTCGAATTCAATATTGTAATGTATGAATGAACCTATGGATATTTAACACAATGGCAAATCGTATTTGTGACAAGACAATTCAGAGCCAGTGCAAATCTCAGACAGGAATTCGTCCCGAAAGAGATCTACGTTTACCCAAGTTTACATGGATTGGTTGATAAAAATATTTGTGCTTTTTCTTTTAACTACTCAATTTATAGGGAGTTCGCGAAAGATGCAGGAAATTGTCGAATATTACAGAAATCACATACACAATTTTATCAAAGTTACTTTGTTTTCTTCCTATAAACTTATAGAAACGTTTTTATGTGTTTTTTTGATATCTGTGTGATATTTCACATTTGCTTTTACAATGTCTATATAGCGACACTATATACAGGGTTGCTCATTAGTGCGTCAAAGTGCGATATCTCAGTAAATATGAAGTTTACAAGAAAATTCGTCCAACGAAAGTTTTTCACGTTTAAAAGGTCCTTCTAAAATTACTTTCCAATATACAGGGTGCATCATAAACGTGTGGTAGTTACCAACTCTGGTTTTTTAAATGAAACCCCCCCTTTTTTTCGTTATTTTCAGATTGGCCGTTCAATTTTAATTTATGTTTGTTTCAACCGTTTTACCTGAAAAATTTACGATTTCCGAGTTATTCGTAAAAATGTGAAAGTTTTAACAGTTACTGGGTTCCACAGAAATCGATGCTGTACACTACCCGCTGCGAATTTTGGAAAACAGTTTTCAGCGATTCTAACAGAACATCATGATCTACG
>NW_026018916.1:11099125-11109046 GCF_020466585.1 Dendroctonus ponderosae | reverse complement strand
CGTAGATCATGATGTTCTGTTAGAATCGCTGAAAACTGTTTTCCAAAATTCGCAGCGGGTAGTGTACAGCATCGATTCCTGTGGAACCCAGTAGCTGTCAAAACTTTCACATTTTTACGAATAACTCGGAAATCGTAAATTTTTCAGGTAAAACGTTTGACACAAACTTAACTTAAATGTTGACGACAAATCTGAAAATGAATGAAAAAAGGGGCGGTTCCATTTAAAAAACCAAAGTTGGTAACTACCACACGTTTATGATACACCCCGTATATTGGAAAGTAATTTTAAAATGTGGACCTTTTAAACATGAAAAACTTTCGTAGGACGTATTTTCTTGTAAAGTTCATATTTACTGAGATATCGCACTTTGACGCACTAATGAGCAACCCTGTATATTATGGGTTTGATTGTTAAACTACATTTGAATAATATTTGCTTCAGGAAAACAAGGTGTTTCAGTTTGATACATATACAATAAACCTCTTGATTATTGCTTAAGGGAAGCACATATTTGAATAAAATTTAATTAGCGCCAATGTCCACCGAAAGAGCACGTTTTAATGTAACACGAATATTTTCGTTTTTTGTGGTGTCCATACGAGCATATCGTATATTATTTTTACGTAAATAATTAAAATTCTCCTGGCATTTCATAGAACAAAATGTGTATTTTACAAGCTGCTTCAAAGCTTAATGCAAATGTTACAAGTCTAATAAACTGCTGCTCAGAAACAAATGTACTAATTGATGTCAAACGGCTGGATAAATTTGAATAAATAAAATAACCAAGTGTTTTTAGAAAAATGCGACTCGCCATTGCTTTTTCTTATTAAATATTTTATTTAAATTGGAATAAAACGTACTCTTCAAATCGTCTTGTACTACACAGCCTCAGCGCGTGAAAATACAATTAAACCACTTTGAATAAATTAAAGTGCAATAACCGTAAAAAGTAAACCAAATTAAAAAAATATATTTTGCAGTAAGATATTTTGTTACCTAAATTTCCCTGAGTCTTCGATGTTTCTTGTAAATTTTTTAAAAATCATCATTATATTTTTTTCTTGCAACGGCTTCGTCGCACAAAAAAAATGAAATCTCATAGTTTCGAAATTGATTGCTAAATTCATAAAAGCATATTTTATGAAAAATGATTGGGCTGACGACGTTTGGTATAAAAGTCTATTGCGTTACATGCAGCCATTAACTCTAAAATAATTTTTTAAAAATTCCAAATTTCAACATTCTGTATTTCCTTAACGAGCCATTTTCCTATTTCAGGTTATAGAGAAAAATCTTATTTTCTCGAATCTCCATTGATCTCTAACATTTCGGCTGTGCAAACTGGAAGACAGTGTATAGTGCAGCCAGAATGAGCATTTGAAACTTTACAAATGTTTCTAGGCATTTTTCTTATTTCCGACCAACTATCTTCATCCAATCCTTTTCTTGGTTTCATTTAAGTCAATTTTGTTTCATTTCTATGCACCATCAACTCAGTACAAAGTATTAATATTTACTTCAAATTAAATATTCGTACAGAAATTAAAGGAAGAGTTTTGGACAAAAAGTTAAAAATCAAGATATTGATTTTAATAAATTCCAATCCATCGCGAACTAGGAACTATAAACTGAAATAAACCAAACGAACTTTGTTATTACTTTTCATAGGAAACTCTGGAGCCGGATAGTGATTAGTTTAATTGTGTGACCGATGTTTCAAATTAATAATTTGAACTCCACTAGTCGCTAAACTTGATATCTGACCAACAAATTTGAATTTTCACCAAAAAAATTATGTTGAACTTGCAACTTTCTATTGACTGTTTAAGTTTTGTCACAAAAGGTAAAGCACCGGACTCTCTAAGAGAGAGACTTCAAAGAAAATCAGCCAGAATAATTAGACGGTTCAAGAATGATTGAAAGTTTAGCTAGTTTGAAAGAATAACCAAAAAACAATAATGCGTCCACTTCTCTGGTGCCTTGTTGACTATTTGCAAATGTATCAACCGCTTCAAACGAGCGATTAAAACAGTACTAGAAGTCAATAGTTGGAAATGAAATGGTTCGAGAACTGGAAGTTGATAGCCATATTGAAAGCGTGGATAATTAAAATCGCATGTAGCCCAATCAATAGTGTAAACGGCTTGAACAAATCAAAGTGACAAATCAGTTTGGAATTGTTTCGAACAATGCTTCCACTCAGATTTCCATCCTTAAATTAGCAAAATTGCAAATGCGACTTGGCAAACAGCAATCTAATCAAATTGCTGGCAGGCATGGTATTCAATTTATTCCATGGAACAGAATATCAATGGAATTTGCCATAGGTTTACCGCACTGATTTTACATCCTGTCGGTTGTTTGACTGTGAATAATAATTAATTTTTAAAATACTGACGCAAAATATTCAGAAATTTTCTTCATATATTTTCATAATACATCAGGCATATAATAGACTCCTCCATTCCTTCCATTCTTGCGAACCAAACTCATTTTAATTCTCTGATTTCTTTTCAATCAAGTTTTATATTCGGTGATGCTCCTCACAACATCTTTCACCACAATATCAGCGTGATGATTGATATATCTGCATGACCCATTGAATCGAAAGCTTTTCATTTGGATACTGTTTTACATCCAGTACACAAACATAAACCTTTATTCCCTAATTCCAAACGAAAACGCGACCCTTTTAATTTATCCGGACAGAATGTACAAGTTTGTACAAAAGAACTGCGCTCCAGGAATTTATTAATACTGTACCTTTTACCTAGTCGAACTTTCAGGGAAAGAACAACAAAACACTGCTGCAATGGAAGCGGTACGGAAAAATGCATGAACAGGTGGAAACCTTGGACCTTTTTAGAAAATACTGCAAAAGAATGTTTCCAAGTATTTTTAATGTCAGTAATCTTTATTGTACGATGTTTAATCGTCGATGTTTACGTAGAAAATTTTATTTCCAACCAAGCGCTTATTGTGGAATTATTTAGGGCGAGCCTGTTAAATATCGCATTTACGATTGCATCGCACTATTCTAAGGATCAACTGAAGAAATAACATTTTATAGTGTTTCTTAACATTATCGGACCCACTTCATTTCGCAAATAACTAAATACTTGCCAGCACATCTAGGCGAAGCAAAATACAATTTTTCGCTTACGAAAGCACTAATGATAATAAAGCTCTGTCCATAACAGTAAAAATAATCGCAAACCCAGTTACGTGCTACTTTAACTCCATTTTAAAGTGACGCTTATGACATTTTGTTTCCTTTTAGAGAGCCTTTAAAGCCGATTAAACGTTATGATGTTCATATTTTATGTTGTTAGTATAGACGACTGTATTCGAAGGAATTCCGATTGCAAACTTCACGATCTAGATCAATAATGATTCTGTCTCTAGGTGTTGAGAGCAATTGAAACTTTATTAATATTTTAGCAGTTTCTTCTCGAAAGTTATAAATTATTGTTTCGAGAGTGCAATTTAAATATAACAATTTTAAATAAAAGAATCTATCGATGCGACTATTTTTATTCATGCCGCTGTAAAGGGTGTTAAAGAACGTTTAGGAAATAATGAATGGGGTGAGATTATGATCCAAATTAAATAAGGTTCGTTCGTATGAACTAAAGAGTTTTGCAGATGTGGAAGGTTCTTTTATTTTTTTAAATAACGTTTCTTTTGTTGTACCTTTGCAAACTATTGTATTTTTTACGATTTGGTGATAATTTCATTAGCACGATAATACATAAATTTCCTGTTGATTAATTCTGCGTTAGAGTATACCGGGTATGAATTATTCGAAAACCTCTGAACAATAAGCATCAAAGTAGTAACTAATGTAAAGATAATTGAACGCCCTTTAAAACGGTGTGCCAATCTAAGGGTGACATCTACCTCTCCTAGGGAGTTGAAACAAGGAGG
Source organism: Dendroctonus ponderosae (assembly GCF_020466585.1). NCBI lineage: Eukaryota > Metazoa > Arthropoda > Insecta > Coleoptera > Curculionidae > Dendroctonus > Dendroctonus ponderosae. Next base: position 11,105,113 of record NW_026018916.1, on the reverse strand, counting down.
CTAAAAATATTTATTTAAAGTCCGCCTCCAAAAATTGACGGGTCTTTCCGATTTTTAATATTTTCAACTGCAAGAAAGATATTAAGGGTGGGCAGTTTTCAAATTCACACCCGGTATAATTATTGTTTATCTCACAATACATGAGACAACTATATAAGAACAAACAACGTCTTGCGAAATAAAAATAGGAATTAAATAAGAAAAAACGCGTATATCTTTGAACACACGTTTACTAACTTTTTTATTGATTTTGGTTTGGTCCATACTGAAAGCTCTTTAATTAGTTTTGTTATTAGCGCCTTTTTTAAGATCATTAATAATAAAATTGAACTTTCTATTGTAAAACAACCCAAACATTATTCTAACAGTAATTCTATGCGAAGTTTTAAATCTCGAAAAGCTTTGGTCTTTTATGCACTGGAATGTGTGCCAACCATTTGATAAAACTGGATTGTATGCGGTAAAAATAGAGTAACAAACTCTTGGAAATGTGGAATATCTCGACTGCGATCGGATTCAAATTGACATTATCAAAAAATATGGTTAGTTGTATGCTTTCTAGGGCATTGTCTAGTTTGAGATATATTTGTCATGAGAGCAGAGCTCGTTTCCGACTACTGCCAGTTTTGGAAGCAAAAATAAAGTCACTACTGAAACACGTGAACATAATTTTTCTTTATGCTTTTTTCAGGCAGTTTTCGCTATTTCAGGCGCAGAATTACGGACCGATTCTCATTAATCAATTAGTTACAAGTCAACTTTCTTGATTGCTGCAGTGGTTTCAATCCAAATAATGGCTCGCCATATCTAGGTCGGTTCTACCCAACTCAATTAATTCGATTTATCTGTACTATGCAGCATGATTAATTATTGATATTGCTTTCAGACAGCTTAACACAGCTTTTGTGGATACCTATATGCCGTAAGACTGAATAGAATCATTCAACTTTAAGTCTATGTACAGTTGTACAATGGTTTAAGGTACAATGGTTAAGCTACAAAATGCCTTGCAAGCAAAGTAATTTATGCTTAATATAATAATAACTCAGTTGTAAGATCTCAAATCTCGTTGATTCCTCTCATATCTTCAACAGCAACCAATTTAACAATAATTGGTCACCGAAGAAAGAACCAGCCGTTTCAACCCGCTTGAAGCAGTAGAGAAGCGCTTTCATTTTTTCTCATCCATCAAACTTGATGATCTCAAAATATTTTTTAATAAACAAAATGAATATTCACAGAAGTTCAAAGCGCAAATATTTTCAATGTTTCCTGCTTCGAGCTTCAAACGCTGAACGTAATTACTGATTCGTCAATGGCCAACAGAGTATGCAGCCTTCTGTTCAGAGTAGAAAAGACTTCAATCTGGGGCACGAAAATCATGTATTGTGGAGAAACGGCCTCCTCAAACAAGCTCCACTGTACAGCTTTATTTCACATTGAGAATTTGAAGCTCAATCGACTCGGAGGGATAGAAGCCCGATTCGTGAATTAAGTAGATATAACTAGTGAAGGCGATACAGAATATAAAGAATTATTCGTATATTTATTCAATATTCGACCTGCAGATTGCAGTTAAATTATTACATTTACAAATATCTTTTATTTAAAGAGCATGAATAAATAAAGTTTACTCTGCAAATGCTACAGGGTGTTAAAGATTGAGCAAATTTAAAAATTGCCTTTTGGTTTGCATAAAAGTTTTGTAGCAAAACAATATTTCCGCTATGATCAGATCAAACCGGGTAAGCTCGAATTAAGAAGAACGCCTTGATTAAGAATGAGAAAACACGCCACAAAAAAGTATGTATTTTAACTATCGAAATTTATTTAATATATGGGTACAAAAAGTAAGCATATTTTTCTGTCTGACCAGTAGCTAAAACGGTAACCTCCGTTTACTATGCGTTGTCAAACTGCTCTTGAATACACAGGTTTTTTGCTAACTTTTTATTTCAAATGATACCAAATAAAATCAAGAGCATCAATATCTGGCGTTCGAGACGGCCTGGTAATTGGTCCCCTCTACACAATCAAGCTACCAGCGCGAGTTTCACTGTTGCCTTTGCCTGTCTAAGCTGTAAGATGGTGTAGGTGCTCCATTACGTTCAAATCGTGCTTAATAATTATATTTCTAGTGGTTTAAATTCAAATTATAGTGATTCTGGTTTTGAGTTGAAATTGCTAATAACAGAGCATTGGGCAGCGAAAGATTTAATTGTTTTTGAAAGCCTTTGAGTCAAACTTCATGGACTTTTGGTAGATAATGGGTTTTCGTGGGAATATGTGTCCCTTTCAATTATGAACAAATATTATTTCCAGCAATAGAAAAACTTGTAGGAATTTGACATCAATCTGGTTCAAGCGCTGCTAATTTATTGATTTTCACAGAAAATATTAACGGACTTGCGATTGCTTAAGAAAGTTTTAGAGTTTTATTGAAAAGTCTAACCAAATTTGAAACTTATTGTTAAACCTGACAATTAGTTCGAAGAAATTCGACTTGTATCTAGAGTATTTCCAGTCCTCTGTATTTACTATGAAAGATATTGCTTGAACATCAATCAATTGTACTTTTGCCAGTTACTGTCACATTGTCTACATTTCCACTTTAGTTACACTTATCTTCGCACACATTTTTTTAGAGTATATTTATTAAGAACTATTTTAACTTTAACATGCAAAACCTTCCAATAATTTTACTCGAAAATCATAATCTTTGCCAGGCTCCAGAACCACACCTTTACTTTTCAGCTGCAAAACTTACATTTTACTCAACAATCTATACAAGGTTTTTTTATCTCGTTATGGAACACGGATTTTGTTGAATTAATAAACACAAACTGATCTTTTCAACTAAAAAACTGGCGAATATTTCAAATTGAACGAAGAAACTTAGATACATATGCAGTTCACTACGATTGTCCATTTAACCACTATCGATCATTCCAGGCCAAATGTTAATTGAACTAATTGGGAATTTGCTAAATCGTAATTAATGGGCTTTCTGAATGAGCATATGAACGTCACCAAAATGTTATCTTGGCGGTCGGATAATAGATATATTTTTTCTCAATATCTGAGTTGAAACGTTTCAATATAGAACCTGCACTCACCTCAACTGTTTTCACCTTAAAGCATAAACGAATAACATATGACTTAAAACACGTATTGGTAACCGAAAAATACTATCGACCAAATCGGACTTTGCGCCCTTGTACCTTTTTTTGTTATCGCCTCTTCCATACAAAAACTTACCGTTTATAGCGATCGCTTGCTACAGTCCGAAATAATTGCGTTCTCATGTAATATCCCGAGTAACACACCTTTATTGCGGAAGCTGCTTAAAATATTATACATGAAAAATGAGTTTTCGCTACAACTCCCCCAATATCACTTTCTGGACTTAATTATCCAGTCTTTAGAGCCGGACCCGTTCTTGTCTGGCGCAATTACGTTTGTGGAACGAGAAAGCTTTAATTAGCGCTGAATTCCTTACGGCAAAAAAATTAGATTGGCAAGTTCATTTAGGAGACAGCAGGGACAAAAATCAAATTATGCGTGTAACGACATTAAAGCTGCGTTACGAAAATTATGTCGCCCTCTCTATATATAGAGAGACATTGGACTGCTGGATTCCACTCAATTTTGCAACTCCCAAAGCACTATCGGCATTTTGTATGTCTCATCTGTTTGAGAAATAGATATTCCCTTCGATAAACAGGCGGAGGACGAAATTTATTGACCATGTAAAGGGTTTTTTTCGGTCAATTGATTTTCATCGGTTCCAATAACTCCTGGTATTTTGTGGCAAAACATATTGTCGACCGTATTTTTGTCCATGCTTATTTCCGGTTGACGATATTATCATATATTGCACTACTAGGAGTGTTTCACATCTTTCGGCTCTTATCTTCGAAGAACGATGTGGTTCATTTTGTTAAAATATTGTAATGAACGAGCATGGAGAGCAGGAAAATGCTTCGACTTTGCGATGTAAATTACTGCAATTAAATTAAATGTGACTGCGTTCGGCTTTCCCATTGAAATTATTTATTGAATATGAGGACTTACATTGAAAAGATACGGCATATTTTATGTAACACTGTCATAGCAAGTTTAAATCGGGAGATTCGTAACTATTTCTTCAAGTATTTAGCGCAATGAATTAAAGGGAGGCGTGCTTTACATGCAATTTTTTGGCTCAAAACAATCATCATTAAATCAAACGACAAAAGTGAAATTGCCCAAAAGTGAGTCCGCTAAGCTTGATTAGGACATAACAAACATTTTTTATATAAGCGAAAGCTAAGCTAAATCTATGAAAACTACATACAACATTCAAATGATATTCCATTGAATTTGCATCAGTAAGTTGAGCATTTTCATCTGGAGACCTCTGAATAAATTTATAATAAAAAGCTGCTCGCTAGATATACGGCCAACTGGTGTTGAAAAATGAATACATGTCGAGCATGGAGTTATAGATATGTCGTTTTTGATGTATCAGCTATAAAAAAGCAGGTTTGCCGAATTGATGCCGGAAAATATTTGCAGCTTAATCAGCATAAAGATTTCTGCCGCTCTCATGTTAGGGGGCATCTAAGATTGGAAAATTGAAAATGTAACGAGTTAAGTGAAACGAGTCCTTTTTAATGATTTCAACGTCGACTTTAACAGGGGTTTGTTAATTAATAACAAAAATGTGAGTCTTTAAATTAGTCGTACAATAGTCATTAAAACTGGAGCTTTTGATAAATGTTCACCTCGAAAAACAATTGGAGGCATAGATTGATTGTTTCGATAAGAAGATACAATGAATACTAAAACGGTTTTGAGCCAACGTCAATATTTTTATTGAAAACATTTGTTTAAAAGTAGAGCATCGGGCAGATTCGCAATTCTTTTCAGTATTTGTTAATATTACAATTACTTTATTCTATATTCAGTTAGGTGAATTTGAGCTCAACTAGATATACCCTCTACTTCGAGATAGTATGTAAACTATGGATTGGACAATTACATCATTTCCAAACATGAATTAATCCGTTTACTCCATCCAACTATAAATGAAGGTAGTTTTGAATTTTCGGTCCTCAAGTTGTTTTGTAAGTACAGTTAAGTAACGTTCCTATAAATTAAATTGAGGTTCCTTTGTTAGCCTATTAAGAAGCAATTTTCATATTAACTCTGCAAGTTTCCTCATATTTTCCGTAAGTATATAAAAAATATGGATGCCATTCTTCTTTTTTGTCTGACTATTGAGAACCACTTCTAATATATTTTATTGTTTGATTAGTGTAAAAACAAAACCTATCTTTTGTCATATTTATTCAGGCATTCTCTGCACTGCACTGATAATGTCTAGACACATTTAGGAAAAAAGAAAAAAGTTTTTAATAGACATTAAAAAATCGGTTCAATTGGCCTGGGAATTGATAAATAAGTTCGACGAAACGGTTACAATTGAAGGAAACAAGCAGTGATAGAAATTTTCCCGTTCTCAAAAAACCCGAAATACCCAAAAAACTTCTTTTTGGGTATTTCGCCTCAAAACTTTTTGAATCAGACCTCAGACAGAATTTCCTCACATCTTTTATTACAGATTGATAAATAGTGCTCCTATTTCGCAATAAGAACGAATGATTTATCAAAAGGTAATCAAAAACTATCACCTAGAGGGTATCCTGCGACACACTTAGGCTCAAGCTGTAAGAGAAAATTCCAATTAGTAGAGAAATTAATTTGAAAAATTACCTTGACGTTTCGATAGCTATTTTCTGCTATCGTTATTAAAAGAACCTAAATGAACCTAAAAAAGAGTATGTTAATAAATTGTGTAACAATAGTAGGATAATACAGTATATGAAAATTCGCTCTGATAATTCGTCTATGCAAATTGTCAGTTATGTGACTTTGACTTAATCTCATTGTTTAAATTAATAAAGGTAATGTTAATTAATAATTTTGGTGTAAATTTAATTTGGG
>NW_026018916.1:11086262-11098126 GCF_020466585.1 Dendroctonus ponderosae | reverse complement strand
ATAGTTCTTGATTACTTTTTGATAAATAATTCGTTCTTATTGCGAAATAGGAGCACTATTTATAAATCTGTAATAAAAGACGTGAGGAAATTCTGCCTTTTTTAAAGACAAAAATTTTTGAGGCAAAATATATATAGAACTTATTTACTGTATTTGTTTTTTTATATCCTTGCCATTGTGTATTGTGCAACAACTAACAACTCAAGCTGATTATTAGAAACGCCGATCTCTAGCGGCAATATCGCCTTTAGAAGCTACTTTAACATTTTTTCAGAGCATTACCAGCCATTGGGAACATAAATTAATTGCGTCCCTAAATCACTCTTTTATATCGACCATTATCAGTAACTAAAAATGGTTGACGGTAGCTTAAGTAAGCCATAATTCTTTTTTATTGGGCCCAATTTCAGTTATCTGAGACCATCTATAAATAGTTAGAAAATCCCTTCGTGTCTGGACCCGCATATAACGGGATATATTCCGGGCTCTATCAACTGGTAAATATCGTTCATCGATTAGTGCAGTAGTTATAAGAAAGCATTGGTCAAATCAGCTTATTTTCGTTTCTATGGTCATTAGTTGAAGTCGCTCAATAAAGCAACAATCCGAGGAGAATGTGGACATATTTCTTAAACGGGATAGTAATTTGGCCGTGCAATCAAAATTCAAAGTAAAGAAAAATCCGTTATGTCTGTGTCTAAAGGAGTATGGCCTCATGGTATTCGACTAGATATTTTGCTTGCTTTTACTGCAAACGTTCTCAAATGAAGTTTAGAAGCACCCAAAGCCTTTCTCTTGTAAGAACTTCAAGGAACCACCGTTCTAAACTATTAACAACGGTTTCAGAGTCCAGCTCAAAAGACTCAAACCAACTTTATGAGTATCACCACTGTGGGCTCTTACTGAAACCCCAATGATGCCGGAATCCCGGACATTGCAGCTAAGCAGGAAACTGAAAGCAAATATCCCTATTTGAGTTCCGGATGGGACAAGTAAATTCTAAACCGTAGGGTGAAATTTAAATCTTCTTTTCTCAAATTCCCTCTACACAAATATATTGCCTCTGGCACTTTTCAAACAGCTCCTTGCTGAATACTTATTCCCTTAAGTGTTCGGTCCTGTGGGATAAATAGCCTTCGGAATTGTTACGAGTATCGAGTACTAATAGGCTTAAACTGTCCGATAGCAGGTGCGAGCTTAATTTTGTGCCAACACTTACGGCACTTTGTTCAGGATGGGTTTAAAGTGGTATTTTGTTGTTGCTCTGCAACGAATTCCAGAGCGGCCAGATGGAAATTTCTCGGATTTAAGTTGATATGTTTATTTTAGTTGAAGTCCAATTAAGTACAGGAGAGTTTAACTTCTTAAATCAGAATTATTTTAACTAATGTCCTTGGGCCAACAGAGCGGTTGGCTTCGGTGGACTTCTAATGTTAAATTTTGGAAAAATCCAGAATGCTTAAATATTTTCAGGTTGTTCCTTCGCTATATGATTTCGATTGTTAATCGGCTTTATTTGTTCCTTATTGTTGGAATAGGATTACGTCGCACCTGGTGTCATCTTAAAGGTTTAGTGCCAGAAATACCTACCCGATAGCATATATATATAGCATATAGCAGCGTTGAATAAAACTGCATTCATATTGAGGCTCTTTGTCGAATAGCCGCTAGCTCGACATTAGCCAATATTTTCAGCGTCGATTATTCAGGGGTTTCTTCTAAAAAACAGTGGCTTGTTAAAAAATTGCATTTTTTTACGTTATCTATCAGCGCAGCAAACCGCCATGGGCTTTTCAATTATTTACACGTTTTAAAGTCAACTAATTGGTTGCTTTTATTTTGCACAATGCGTGATTTTGTCATTAATTTTTTCTCGCTCAATATTTTGCGATTCCGCTTTTAAATTATTTTACGAAATGAACGTGTTGGAATTATTTATTCTCTATCTTCTAATAGACCTAGAAAGCTAATAAAACTAGATTGATCGATTACCAGTTGGATCACTTGGACGAGAAATTTACGCCTGAGATGCACAAAGTTTCGCCGACATTTCCTGAACTGTTGCATTTCCAGGCCAAGTTGAGGTGCATCGAAAGTGCTAGTCCCCAGTTTGGAATTGTGGCACACGAAAAGATTTAGAAACCTTTGAATTGAACTGAATTATTTTCCATACAAATAAATTTTCAATGGACCAGTCAAACGACTAACTTGCTGAAACATTTTCTACATGTTCTACATATCAAATGTAATCCCTCATGTGTGTGTGCCAAATGGGCCAATCGGTGGCAATAATTAAGTGATGTTAAAGTGCTTAAACTATCCAATATATCGTCTATGTAGGCGATTTGATTATTGTTCGGTAATACAGATTTTGAGGGCCCAAATTCGAATGCTAACTGCTCTGTATTTGGCACGGTTAATGAACAAATTTGTCATGATGCTCTAATAAGTCGTATCGCATCTCCAGGAATTCCATCTGTATTTTACAATGGTTTCTAATAAATTTTATCAAGTATAGTAGTTGAATTTGCATAGGTTGAAAGTCATTTTTATTAGTTCACAACAAAAGCAGCTAAAATATGAATATGGCTTTAGCCTTTTACTGACGGAATTCAAATTATTTAACAAATTGCTAATGATGGATGAGCTGGCGTTAATTGGAAGATGCAATGAAATCCGATTTGCTCCATAAAGTAACCGATCGCGTACGTTTAACTCAATTGCTTATTCGCTAATAATGCCGATTGTTCACGCTAATATCCAGGTTAATGTCCAGAGTAAATGGATCATTTCAATTTTCATTTAGCTGACTAATTGTCCACAAACCTCTAATAAAGGATCACAATTTGCGCTTTACACGGCTGCATAGAATTTGCCTGTTTCTAAAATATGCGCGATCATAACTACTTTTCTTTTAGAGGCTTATACTATCTACAGTATCAAGTATCTCTTAATTTACTACAATCTTCATCAGCGGATGAGTTAAAATATTTATTTCAACCGGTCAAACCATTCCTCCCTCGGGTATCTCTTTCCAATCCTGTTCTTACTCAGATGGTTTAGATATAAAGTTTCTGCAGATGAAATATAAAATTTTGCTTAAACTTCTAAAAGCCATTTTACAATGTTAACAATGATTAGGGCCAACAGCTTACGGCATAATGTAAACATTTCCGATTTTATGAGAAATATTCTAACACTTTCATATTTTTTCATTAATTAATGCTGCTGCAAACGATCAATTTTTTAAATAATTGTGTCTGGTCTAATCAAACACGCCAACGTCTTCATTGGATTTATGATTCGATTTTCACTCAGAGACAGGATAGAAAAATAAGATAATTGCGCCAAGCTTCCATATGGAGCATTGTATCTAAGTGCAAATGCCTGTTTTAGATAGATAGAATGTAGAAATATAGTATAGAAATACCCCCGAAGCAAAATAATGATTGCTGAATTCTTTGATACGCTCCTGCTCGGAAAATGGAATGACTTTCCACTCAATGATGCAGGAATTCCCACAAGAGTTGTTTGCAGGAATGTGATAATTATGAAGGAGCGCACTCCTAGAATCTCGATATAAAAGTTGGCTTTTTCCCGAGTAGATGGATTTATTGCGGACCGTATAATATCTGCATGCAGTCGGCATAACCATTGTTCGTTCAGCGAAAGTTTAATTTCGACAAAAACTTCATTCGTATTTAAGTTTGTTTTCCATTAGTAGTTGAGAGTGGCGCCCATTTTCCACTGACCGACCATTTGGAAACTAGGTTTGCTTTCTTTGAGGTTGTAAGGCAGTTAGGTATTGATGGGAAGTTTTTTGAATATAGTTTCAATTGTTCTACTCGTAACGAAGTTTACAAGCGAATGAAAATAATTTGGAAGCATTGGAGCATTTGGAACTGATGATTCCTTGTTTTTCTGTCCGAATATAAGTATAATTCTATCAATTGAATGTAGTAGTTTAAATACTATTTTAAATACTAATTGTGCACTGCAAATTTGCATTATAAATGCTTATGTGGCAAAAGTAGTATTTTTCTGTAAAATGCCATTGCTTTTGTATCCAGCAGCTTATTTCTCTAATCATTGATATATTGACTAGTGGTTGCACATTTTCTCTTATTTTGACATTTGGTGTGGGAGAAAACTAATTCTATTCTTCCATATTTATATGTGGTTTGTTGTTTCTTATTTCCACAGTGTTTTATTTTTATATTTAAATTTAAATATACTTACATTTGAATTTGATGACTTTCCTGACCTGGTACTCGTATCAAGGCAAAACTTACGCTATATTGAACTTGAGAAGAATTCATTATTTTTCCAAGTCCAAATATATTAAAATTTTAATCATTCATTAGGGCTCGTAACACCCTAATCAATTTGCCAAAAGCAATTAACTTTAAAGGGCAAACTTACTTTCCTAATCAGAATTTATGCTGACGACACTTGATCTTATAATGATTGCGTTGCAGGTGCAGTATTAGCAATTTTGTCAATATAATGGTATTTCGTTACAGCTGCTATTAGTGTAATTTGTATTCCTGTCGTCCGTATCCGTGTGGCTGCTGGAGAAGCCCTTAACGTTCCGGTATAATGCCAGTCATGCTAATGTCTTAGATAATACAATTATAATCATCCCAATTAGGGCAATTGATTCGATGCATAATATAGTATAGATGCACGACTAATTAACCTACAAGAATGCGCTAATTGGACTATTCAGCCTGGTGTTGGAATGCTTGGTGTTATATTACACCCATAACAATGAGATAATGACCACCATTGTTGACTTGGTTTTTTTTTCGGAATTTTATAGGAAATTTTTCATTCATTTTTTTTTCGCGACTCTCACATTTGACACCACACAAGTCGAGTCAGCCGAAAGTAAAATCCACTGATACACGTTCGGACATTCAAACTTTTCCTAATAAGATTTATATTATTTCTTATCATCCGGTCCTAAAATATCCAATTTTTCATTCCATCCATAATATCCAATTGTCCATTTCGGATCCGCCGTCAAAGACCTGGCTCGTAAACTTTCCCAAAATGTTTGGCTCTGCATTTCGGTCGAATAACAAGAAAGCTGATTGATCTCCAGATCAGAAATGGCTTGCAACTCGTAAGTGAATTTCCGAAGTTTACCTGTAAAACTTGGGTCGAATACATTTAAAATGGAAAATACTGCTTTCCGATGACGTCAGTTTATGCAGTTTGCCCCGCTGCAATTTGATGGATTTTCCAGATTTATTGTTTGAAACCAAAGGACAAACGGGAAAAGGTTTTCCGCTGCCTCGAGAACTGTCGAGCCACGTTTATACAACTTGTACGAGGTTAGTGCTTTCTTTGTTTCAGTCTCTATTATTAAATAACTTTTTCCTTTGGATCACGTTCTAACCCGGACTGAGTGAGTAAGATCAGCAAATGCAATCGAATTCTTTTCTTTGAGTGGCCCTTATGAGTGTTTACTTCTTCACTCATCCATCATTCAGTTGATTTCTCAGATTAATCTTTATAATTAATCTCAATCATCTCTGAATAGAAGAAACTTGCATGGAAACTTGCTTGGAAAATGCATAGTGATTTTTCCTCCAGAAAGCAAAATTAGTTAACTTATTTTCTTCAACAAGACGTTTCTTAATTTTTATTTTCTGCGAATTTACACTTATTTATTAACATACTTCCTTAAAAATACTTTTCAACAGCACAGTTTAAAAACTAACCGCCAATACAACTTTATGCAGGAATTTGTACCTACAAATACATGCCTGGATGCCGTGGCATTACATAACATTTACAAAATGATAACTTTTCGAAATACAAATTTGCTTATGTTGAATCTATATTCGATAAACAGACTCCTAATGTTGATGAAAAAAATTGCATAGAAACAAAAACTATACATATTTTAAGTTAAAAAAAAATTCAAACGTTTGAAGTGACAATTGCTTACAACACAAAACTTAATTTGTGGACGTGCTCGAGCTTGAGGCAAATTGTTCCGTCGAATTCCTTTAAAAGTCCAAAACGAAAACTAGGGCATTAACGAGGGATGAGAAAAACAACGTGGTTCACATAAAAGACATTTCCTTTCTCGGCTATTTTTCGTTTTGTTTTTGCGTTGTCCGTGTTTATTGGGACTTTTCTGGATTGAAGCATTCAGTAACTTTCGATGAGCACGAGAGAAGAGGAGTCGAGTTTAGGAGGCAAAAGATTCTTGGTGCTGTTTTGTCACGCTAATTTCCAATATTATCAAAAAAGGCAAATAAATCGGATTTTAGTTAATAGACTAATCATCTTCTCGCCACTTATGGCTCTCTACTCCCTAACTGAGAATAGCATAAGATCTATTTTTGGTAAAATTTCCGACGATTTAATCTATGTTTATTTATTTATTTAATTAATTCTGGTCAAAACAATTTTCTAATGACTGATCAGCGTCCTAAAGTTGATAAAAACAACATTATTCAAGGCAATGGTTATTCAATTTTGAAAGTGAAACTCATGGAGCTGGGCCTGAAAATTGTCAATCGAACAGTTTTATGCGTCCTAACATTACAGCCAGCTACATTCTGTTAACACTTTTATCGCCTAACGGGACTAAAGTTTAATTCCCATAAATTAACAAGCAGTCAAAGGGTGAATCACAATTTAGGCAGAATTTAAAATTGCGTCAGCGAATAGCGAAAAATGCCACGTGAATGGTTGTTTATTGGTCAAACCGTAGACTTTCAACAATTTGAAACAAATCAGTAATTCACGTTGAAAATTTCGTACCACGAAAATCGAGCGGAATTTTTCAAACTAGCAGGCAGTTTAAAACTATGACAGTTTATGATATTCGTGTAATATTTCAGGCTTATGTTTTGTCGCTTTGTTCGCTGTTTATCAGTAAATATGTATTTATGAAAAAATGTTTCTACTCATCAACGCTATGATCAATTTGCGCTTGGAAGTGTTAGTAAATTATAATATTTATGTTGTGTCGAGTTAACTGGAAAGAATCAGAAGGAAAGTGCCATCTTGCAGGTTTTCGATTGTGTTGCTTATTCAAATTCTCGCTAATAATTGCTGGTTTACAAGTTAGCAAAATAATATATATCTCGTTCATGCAAATTTCTTCTAACCAAACTAATTACGACTTAATTAAAATCAAGACTGTTATAGAGCCTCGCATTCTTCAAATGGTTTGATTTTGTTCTATTCGACTGAAGAGGAAAGCGGCAAATACAACAGACTATTAGGAAAACCACCATTGAAGCCAAAAATCTTCAAAATTGTTTGCATGTTAAAAATTTTTGTGCAAACTTATTCAATATTCATATAAGTGCTTTCCCGTATTGCATTTCATCTTTTACAACCAGAATGTTTATATGGTTTAAGAATGTAAAGTTCATTATGCTTTTTATTGATCGTCCACTCAAACGAAACATTCTTGTTAGTTTTATTTTTTGAACTCAACTTTGTAGCCAACAGGATATAATGTTTCAATTTTGCAAGTAACTTCAATGTTGTGCTACATGAATGTTATTTAATGCCAAAATATTCTATTTAGTTTTAAATTATTTACATTTTACAGAACACTGTATCGCCCGTTTAACTGTACAACTCTTCAATTTGATTCTTATGACTTTGTATGATGAAATATTTGATAATGTGTAACTAATAATCTGTTGTTGTTCATATCTCTTAGACATCAGTTTTTTTTTTATTTGATTGTTCGAAGAATAGTCCTGCTAACACACTTTTTTGGAACCACAAACATAGTCGGAAAACCTGACATGAAATAATTCGTTATTATAGTTACTTACGAAGAAATATGTAGGGGGCAATTACCCAAACCACTCAATATTTACCAATATTCTCTATTGATGTCTTATAATGTTCTAGTGTATTTAATTTTGAAAAACTCTACTCGGCACTTCCTGAACGTCCCTTTTAAATACGGATTATAACTTCCTGACTTGACAGAAATTTTAAGTCCCGTTGCTTAAGAATGTGCTGTAACTTTTCCTATTAAAATTAATGACTAAAAGTATTAACCAAACTATGCACAAATTGCTTCTCGAACTTTGTGCTAAGAATCTGGATTTTACAGAAAATGTTATTAGTTTTCACATAATAATTTTTGTAACCTTTTGTGATTCCGGGGGCGCCTTTTTAAAATTTTTAATCACATATTCAGAATATGGGTTAATATTATTCTTTATGTTTAATATTATTCTGTCGCAAAATCCATGTAAAGATTTTTCTTGGCTGACATTCTCAGGAAGGATAGTTGTTCCTAATTGTGCGAATAAATCTGATAAAAGCGCAATCATCCTCAAGCGACCTTCATTCGGATCGAGATTCCATATCGATTTAAACCCACATTTTCGCAAGAAATATTTTATAATGACCGTCTCTTAAACATTTAATTTAAATTTTCTCTAGAGCTTCTTGGATGAATCAAACAATGTTAATTAAACTGCGGTATAAATATTATTCGAACAAAATTGCCTCAAACGCCCCTGCAGCACGATAACTAAATTAATTTTTACATATTCGGAAATACTGCAGAGCGATAAATGAAAAACTGAAGAAAACACGTACATTGAATCAAGACAGTTGAAAAGGGCCTCTTGAGCAGCTTGTTAGAGTTGAAGTATAACTTTTGGGCTACACTTCTTATCTGTTATTCTTTCTCTAATATCCGGTCGATCAACTGGATGTTTAAAGAGGAAACTCAATAATTAGTAAATTACTTCAGAAAATAGTTCCTAAAAAAAGATTTATTTAACCTGGTCTAACGCTAGGTTGGTAAATCTTGAAGTGTTCTGAATACTGTTTTCTTGCATGAAAGTGTTAACAAGGGTACTTACATAAAATTTATGGCAAATTATTCCTTTCTGATCCAGACAAAGAAACATAGAAGTAAGTAATCCGTTATTTATCGTTAATTTTTATTAAAGTTGTCTAGTCTAGTTATTTCCTAATTAACAAAACAGTTCCCAAAAGTCATTTTTCGCAGCAAAAAACGAATTTGTTTAAATTTAGTTTCTCATATGGAACCTCTTCTGCATTTATTTTTATACTCTTTTGCTGTACGACTTCAATATCCATTCACACTCGAAGCACGTTCTTTGAATATTTGCTTTGTACTTTATATTTTCCCATTAGGCATCTGATGTAGGTGCCATTTTCCAGATAATATGTGACATTCATGAGATCATAACAGCGGATTTCATTTTTGAAAGAATTGGCGCTGGTAGTGTGGGTAAATATTACTTTTTCAAGAACACCTCAATAACATTTGTTAGGCAGCTTCGCTAAAACTGCATTTTCTTGGTATTGTCTTCTTCTATTGTATGTGCAATATAATTATTGCATATTAAAATAACAGGAAATCGTATCGAAGGGTTCATATTGATTTTTAATAATAATTGGTAAAGGTGATTCTAAAGTGTCTCATGTACTAGATGGCTTGTAAAAAGTTCTTTGTTTTGGAAAGTTGTTGGATTCGCATAAAATTGTAAAGGCCACTAAAACATTAACCTGAAATGAGGAAACGCTCGCAGTTGGATGACTAGAAAGGCCAACCTAATTGATCTTATTAAAATATTGAAAATCTGAGTCTTGTTGACAAAAATATCCAATAATTGATTCAGCTTAATTGTTTAATTAAAAAGTTTATCTGGAACATCGTACAATCGCTCCTGGCATGAATTAAAAATAAATTCAACAGCAATGATAAGGGACATTTTTCTGTGAATATTATAACAAAGGCAAAATATTATTTACTTTTCGGGTAGATTTCAAGTAAGTCCAGATAACCCTTTTCACGCAATAGCGCCAACCCCGCATAAAGGAAATCATCAAAGTTTGCAGTTTCCTTGAATAAATTATATTTAAACGCGCCTCTAGTAGACATATTCCTACTTGCCGAATGCCCGTTTTATTATCAATTTAATTAATTAAATAACCGCATATATATTTATAAAGATGATGCCCATTACTGAACAAATATTGAGTACAAATATAATTTTTATACCTGCCTACTCATTGGGTTAATTTAACTAAAAGCAATAATCTGATGATCAACCATTTTCAAATTAAATACAAGCACACAAGCATAAATATACAATTTGAATTTCCCTTGTTGATAGCTGTTGTGTTTTTGCGGAAAACATACACCTCACATCAAACACGCAATAATGTACGTACTCTTGTTCAAAGTAATTGTGACTAAACAAAAATATTAATAAAGCTAAGTACTTGACGTGTCCAATACCGCTAGTTAGCTCCTTAATAGCCATACTATTGTTCGCAGTTTTTTTACTAAATACACGCTGGTTTATATATGAAGGGCTTGATTAATGGCAGTGAAGAAAAATCAATTCTTAATTTGAGTTTTTCTGGAAAACTACTGATAGCTCATTAATCTCACATGAGAAAGGGAATAGCTGCAATTGCATTAACATGCTTCTAAAAAATGTCTCGGAAAACTTCGACAGCACAATAGATAAAGCTTGTTCTTTTTAATTAGAGACTGCAGATATTGTCTTAATTTTTATCCTAAACATAGGCGAAATATACTTAGCAAGTGCTATCACAACTAGTAAATTTTATGATCTTTGTGCAGTAAACAAATTAATGTATCAAGCCAAAATGTTATTACAACGTTTTAGTGCTCTATTGCAAAGCGGCGCGTGGAATAATTTTTAAAAGTTGCAACTATTCGCGTCGTAATTCAGATGCCTGCTCACGAATTCGTAATAACTTAGAGGAAAATATCTAACGTTTCACACGGAATTTTCTTCGACGCGAACTCACCATAAATCATGTACTATGTATGAAAGAAGGGAAACCGCATTTCGACGCTTTGTAGCTGAGAAAATTGGCTGAAATTGCAAGAATATGGATCTAAATTTAGGATAAAGATTCAATTTTATATCCGCGAAGCGAAGGGGGGTTAAATGGCAAAACGAAAGAATTTGGTTATCGTCAAGGAAAGTTTGCCCATTTGCACAGAAACGCGTATTAATGAGATGTTGCCGTAAAATTAATATTTCATTCAGCCGACCCAGCAAATTTTCCTGCTTAAACGATTGGTGTTTTATCAAGAAATTTTCTTTTCGTAGCTACATCGGATAATGAAAATTGGGATCATTATTGATATTTTATTTCGTATTTATTTCGTATATCTAGTTTTCAATCTATGCAGAAAACTATATCCTAAAAGTGTGCAACAGCTCTACCACTTATCTGCATTAGAAGGGACCCATTGATTAATATCAGATAAATAGGTGCTTTAGCTATATTATAAATACATTTTTTTAGGTCTTTAAATTAAATTTATACTCACAGTCCAAAGAAGCATCGTATGAGTTTTTTGAATGTAATTTGTTTATAACTCTTCACAAAATTACAGAAGAATAGATGTGTTTGAACAGACGTATGTTTCAAGCAAATGTTAATATGGAATTCCAGTCTAACACCATTTCGGAGCTCAAAATGGAATTAATTACAAAATGAACAAACGTAAGAATTAGAAATAGGTTTTCTATTTGTTGCCTTTATCTTGTCTTTAACACCACTGAAAAGGCAACCTATACAGGGTTATTCACGCTATACGGCACGGACGTTTGCGGTTAGCCCGTTTGTTTTTTGCAAAGTATTATTTCATGAATCGACAGACGCCTATGGGGCGCACATTTTAAAAATATTTTTGTAATGTACAGAGTGTCCCAAAAGCCCTAAAAGTATCAAAGTTGTGTTTCTGAAAAATGAAATACCCTATATATTATTGCATTTTTGGATTCTCTGAGCAAAATAAGTGTTTGTTTTAATAAGATTTATAATGTCTAAATCTAAAGGTT
>NW_026018916.1:11044002-11086212 GCF_020466585.1 Dendroctonus ponderosae | reverse complement strand
AATAAAATAAATGAGTTGACATGTGTAAATGGCATAGGCAACTTAGATAGTAGTGTAAATGGCATAGGAACCTTAAATTAAACAACACCAAATTGTGCACAAAACGACTATTTGACGTATTTTGTAAAAAGGCGAAACATCCTAATACCATTCGATAGTTAATTAAAAATTGCATTCCCTGGTAAGTTAAAAAATATGGGGTTGTCTTTAAATTAATCAAGTTAGAGCCACTTAAAGTTCTTATTTGATTAGTTTAAATTTGTGGGCACCCTGTATAACATGGTAAGTTTATTATCATTGGGATATAAAATATTATATCTTGTTACACTTCACTATAAATTACGCTCACATAACTTAAATACTTCTAAAGTATTTGATACGTGAAAATTAGATAAGATTTTGATTAAATTCGCATTATTTAAAAAACTTTAAGATTTAGGTGTTATAAACCTTATTAAAACAGACACTTATTTTGTTCAGCGAATCCAAAAATAATATATAGGACATTCTATTTAAAAAAACGCAACTTTGATACCTTTAGAGCGTTTGGGACACCCTGTACATGACAAAAATATTTTTAAAATGTGCGCTCGGTAGGCGTCGGACAATTCATAAATTAATACTTTAAAAAAATCAAACGGTTTAGCCGCAAACTTCCGTGCCGTATAGCGTGAATAACCCTGTATAATTATATAATGTGCCTGCTAGTAGGTTTCCTGCAGCTCTGTTGCTGACTTTAAAATTCGACACACTTCTAAAAATTACACCAGTAAAATCTTAAAATCTCCCTGAAATCGAATACATTTTAACTGAGAAATATAATCAAAAGTACTCAAAATTATAAAGCGGACATATTCGATCATTAAAACAACTAAAGATACAAACGAAAACGTATTTCTATGATATAGAAGTTCGCATCTCGTAAAAATAGGTTCATATGTTGAACTTGAATATTTTGTCTGTTCAAAAGGAGCTGTTAAAGGCTCTAAATTAAACTATGACGGTAAAACTATCCAAACTGAATGAGCATTTTTTTCTCCTACAAATATTATTCATTAATTTACAAGTTTTCCCTTCAGGCAATACGAGAAATAAAAGTATTGGAAATGTACATCAATGTATCATTCCGCTTTATCAGCAAAAAGGGGAAAGACCATAATCTATGTTTATATTCAGAGAATTCCACTCGTAAATTTGAGTCGCTGATCTAAGCATAAATGGTTAAGCTCAACCGAATTATACCGATGAAGTTCCGTCTTAAACAGAGATGCCAGGTCTACCGATTTTTCGGTAGATCTACCGATTTGTCAAGGAACCTACCGATCTAGCAGACATTTTATTTTAGCACACCTCGTATTTTAGAGTTCTTTTTCAAACATAAAATGAATCAAGCCCGCCATATAGATCGTAAATATGCTAAAATTATGTTTTATGGATCCTGCTACAGTGAAATCAGGTTCCCTACAATCTATTTCTGATGTTGCAATGATATTTCCAAATTTAATAACTGATAGTAAATTACAAGGTCTGTACACAGAATTACGTCTGTTGCGAAATGTTGAAGAAATTTAAAAAATTTCTGGAAATATTGAAGAGTTTTGGACAAGCCAAGTACAAATATTGAAATATGGAGGTGATACATTCATGTTTCCAATTCTGACCAATTTTATTTGAAACCTGCTTATTCTACCTCACTCATCAGCCAATGTTGAACGGATATGGAACGCCACAGGTTAATCTAATGAAAACTAAGTTGAAAAATAAGCTAAAAACGAGCACAATTTCATCTTTACTTCTTTACTGACTCATGCTTATTTTAGTATTCCTGTAAGTTTAAAAATTCAAGTTTTGAAAAACGCGCGATTTTATGGAGCCTTTTTTTGGTGAGGTTTTGGACTACCCAACCAGCTCTGGCCCTTAATAATGAAAGAAAAATGAGTACGATTTTCTACCGAAGTGTCGAGCTTATCTACCGAAACTCGATTTTCGGACCTGGCAATCCTGGTCTTAAAAGAGAGCCTTAAAGAACTCGTTGTATCAACAGCATAATAAAACACGTTCTGCTTGTGTTGAAATAAATACATCGTTATTTTATTTCAATGCCCTTTTTCCCTATTATAATCTATTAAAAACAAAATTTTTCATGATAAAATCCTCTTCTGATAAGATTTCGAATGTACACTTTAGAAGAAACGAAAAGAAAAGAAAGAAACTTTAGCTATTAGAGAGACAGTACATAATAGCATTATGGAAATTAATTGTTCCACTGTTATTTTCAATTATTATATCTTTGAAAATTAACCGATTACAAATTAAAATCAATCTATCGTGCTTAATGCGAAGTACGATTCCATTTAAAAATTACTTTCAATTCGGTTCAAATCAACCGATTCCATGATATCAGCGTAAACTCCCGGAACTTAAAAGTGCATTATTCTGTGGGCATTTTACAGTTCCTAATGGAGTAGTAAATACGGAATAATGTAGTAAACCATGCATTAAGAATTCGAGGGCGTAAACACCTCCGAGGCACATTTCACATAACGTTTGAAAAATGCACCGTTACCAAAGCCCGAAGTCTAACGCAAACTGCAACTGCAAGCTATTTAAAATTACGCCTCAATAACTTACCACTGAACAATGCATCATATTGTCCAACACCCTATTACGACTCGCCCGTAAAATATTACAAACGTGTTTACAAAAAAGTAAATGTAATTTAGATTTTTATCTGACTTTTATGTTTGCCTGTGGTTGTAATTGGGGTACTAATTTGTTAAAACGAACAGTCATAATTAAAATAAATCACTTGTGGGTTTCAGTCATTTTCATATTAACTGGTTACGAGTAAAGCAGACGAAAAATGAGGCAGTCACTGATACTCCCACAAGTAATTTAAATTTGAGAAATGTTTAATTTCTGCTTTCAAATGCTAACTGGAAAGGAGTGTTAATGATGCCAATAATTAACTGAGGTAACTTTGAAAAAAGCTTCACATCTACAAATGAACGTGTAGGTGTGCAGATTATTCAGTCCATAATGAAGAAAGGGGCACCCGTCATTTTTCGGAGTGATTTCAAAAAAACAATAATAATTTTGTGGTTGGTAATTTTCTTCAAGTCTTGGTCTATTTTTATACGATGAATAGCATGAAATAAAAATAGGCATTATATAATAGAAGAAACATATAACTATTGGCAAAGGCCTTGGCAGTGGATTTCAGCTATCTGAACAAACACCGCTAAAAGCATCAGAGCTAGAACTGAAATTGAGCAGCATGATTTCCAAACATTCCATCAATCTATCTTTTCTTAGCTCACAGCTGAAGCGACGCAATATAAAATTCAAATTCTGAGGGCAAGAATATTCCTGGACGGCAAGAGGACCGTGTTTTGTATAGAGATTGTAATAGAGTGTCGTTGCCGGCGACCTATTCAAGCATTCATTTATTCGTGAATTTTATTTTATTATTCATTCAGATTACGTCGACTTCATAAAGTCTCGTTGGCTTAGTTTGCATAGTTGATTTATAAAACCCGTTGAGCATTAGACGGCATATTCTTTTGTTCCTCGTAAATAAAACAGGGCACGTATTTGGAGTAAGAGCAGAATGGTTGATCTGATAATTTCAAATTGAAAGATGCATTCATTAACAACAGACGAACTAGAATGATATTGTCGTTATCGTTATTAAGCATTCCTCTGACTCTCCATGACCGTTTCGTTTAATAATGCAAATGTTCAACAATAGATTGCTACCCGAAGATAGAACAACCGATCATTATATTAATGTCGTTCTATTCTTGAATAAACTACGAACCCTTATTACGCATCTTTAAAAAACATTTCAGTTTAGTTGGAATGATATAAATAGGTTCCGTTTTTTTATCGCCAGCACAAGTCTACTCTATAATTTCCATATCTTAGCGAAATTGACCAACGTTTGGTAAAAAAATTATCTATAAGTTTGTTTTACATCCAATGTGTGTTCCTGAGACGGTTAATAATTAATAGACATAAATAAATCAGTGGCTTTTGAAGCATATAAAAATCAGCTGCCGAAGTAGGTGATCTGAGGTGAAGTAAATTACTAACGATGCTGATCTACAGTAAATTACCATTTGATTAACTTGCAAACCATAATAACATATCAAGCTCAACTAATTGAAATACGTTTGCCATTATACATTTCGTTTACGTGTGATTAATTACTAATAATTAAATTGATTATTTACTGGCAAATTTTTTTTGCTGGTGGATTTATTACGATTTTTCAAAACCTGTTTTCATGTTTTATCTGAAAAATGTATTATTTTATCGCTTAAAGTAGCCGGTTAATTTGCGCCCTTTGATTGAAAAATAAACGGAATACAAGAGAGGACTTTTGCCCAGGAAGGCACTGTCAAGAAAAACTTGCCGAAATGCTACTGAATGCTCCCTGAATTCTTCATATATTCCAGAGTAGCACTTTTATTTTGATTCCAGTCTTATTGCATTTTCTCTGCATATAAGAAGATTAAAAGCAAGCTTAGTTCAAATCACATCTTGGTAAAAGCTTTCTCTGTACAGGTGGCTTCTATCTTTTCCCGAACACCTCTGTTGGCCTTTGTTGGTCTTTACTATTTATACTGGAAATAATTCTGTTGAAACCTTCACTGCTAAGCTGTTCTAGACATTTCGGCCACAAATATACTGAAAATGAGATTCGCGTGTCAGGATTTTCCTTGAAGTAGAAATGTTTCCCAGCACTTCGATTAACGTTCCTATTAGAGCAAACCCGAGATTCATTATTGCTATCGATCTAGATCCACCCAACGCTTATATATAATTCTAAAGCATTATTAATGTGGATGCAGTAAATGGAAAGTTGATGCAAACAAACGAAGTGAAATAGCGAGCAAAAAATGTTCGAACAAAGTCCGTTCGTCCTTACTATTTATTATAAATAGTTTGGAAAAACTGTAAACTAAAATTCAGTTGAGGAAATCATTTAAAATATTAATTTAGTTCCTTTAAAAAATTTTGAACTTTTAAAGTTTTCCTCGATTTAAAAAAGTAATTTCTCGAATAATGAGCATATTAAGTCAACTCTTGGCTGAGTCTGAAAGTGCTTTACTTTCAGCTGTGATGAAAAAACAAAAATTCTCACCTTCTAGTCAAATTCGTTTAAAAAATGCAATTCTTGTCGGTATTTTTTTAAAACTACTCAAATCTTTATATGTTTTGAGCTTACATTGATTTGGGTATCGCTGCCACCATCTTTCTTTCGGGGGCATCGGTATCACGCTCCAAAGACTTCTGGATAAATTCGCTAGTATCTTGAAAATATCGCAATAGTGGAAATAACAATTTATGCCGTCCCTCATGAGTTTTGCAACATTTTCCAAGTTTCACATTTTATATTTTAAACTGCAATAGAATTTCTGACAAACTTTCAATATTGAAAGTTACTCTTGAATGACCTCATTTTATCTCTCTGCAATGTTCCGCCCATAATGGTCAAATAGGTTCACGTGAAAATACGTAATTCAAATTGGCCAGCAAGATCTCCCGATTCATCACTCATTACTGATGTTTAGGTCCACATTTAACCAAGTGCAATAATCTGAGCGATTGACCAATCATGTACAAAGTTTTACTAAACTATTATGGAACAATAATAATCAGTGCCTGAAGCAGGTCAAAGGCGGTTGTTAACATATTTTGTAATTTATTACATAACATATACGATCATAGGACACATTAACACTGCAATTTCACCTACATTTATTCATTAATTCGTAAAATGACCCCTCTAGCCGTATTTAATTCACATAACGATTTTAATATGAGCAGGAAAATAATACATTCATTATGGTTTGGACTTTTCAGTTTTTACGCGCATCTAATCAATAATTCATTTATAAAGTGAACACAATACAGGTAAATGAACACATACAGAACAACAGAGCAACGTTATCTCTTCAAAGCACTTGGGTTATGTCATTTTTTCACATTACAATATTATTATGCAATAATACTTACATTTTTTCACTGCCTAGATGCCGTGGCCCCATTATTGGATTATGAGCTTTTGGATCCAGTTCCTCGGTATATTTTTAGCGGCCTCTAAACTGTTGTTCCTGTAAAAAAAAGCAAATATGATAAGTATATCTCATTTAAAATGCTGTGATCTGGAAAGGCGCGATAAATCTTTCAAAGATATTTTAACTTAGAACTTATTGCGAGGCTGCGTGGAAGTTTTGTTGACAATACTTACGGGACAGCTAAAATGCATTTTTTTCCCGAGCATTAACAAAATACCAAGTTATATATAATTTGGACGCTCCTGATTGGGTGGTTACTGGATAGCATTTTAGAGGCTCTAAATAATAAGTAAAATAATAACGGTATAAAACATTGACATGACTCTGTTATTTTGCTACTTTTCTGCATAAATTAATAATTTTTGTTTAATATATTAAACATAATTTGGAAGTGTTGGTGCAGCTGCAATCTAGAGCCCCTCAATTTTTTCCGAAACTTTCGGGACACGATTTCACAGCAAAAGGCTAAAATACGATCCTTAAATCATCAACAAGAAAACAGACAGAAGATAAGAAATTATAGGTTGCAACAATGAATTAATTCGGTTCTCTAATAGAATAAGCCAATTTAATTACAATACTCTACCCTGAAGTGCCCCCAGGCTTCCCTTATAACGGCTGTATGAGAGCATATTATTTAATAGGATATATTTCCATAAGTCTGAGCATCGGTTGGTCGATATTTGCGAAAAGCCGTCGACATGGTTTTTTCAGCTACTAAATAAATTTTCTGTGCAATGGCCTTTGAAGAATTTTTCAGTTTTGTCTGGTATGTCGCAATATAAAATAAACTTCCAAATGTCTGTGGAAAAAGCTTCCCACCAAATTTGATCTTTTAAGAAACATTCTATATTTCATGCTATAATGAATTAATTATATCAGCATAAAGCGTTTCGATGTTGCTGACCTTATCTGATTTTCAACCAGTTGGAAATTGGAAATTCGTTTTCCATTAACTCAAAGTTTCTCATCGAAAAACGAAAGATAAAGATGCACAACTAGAAGGAATTTCAATTAAATTCTAAGCCAGCTTTGAACGAGTAATTAATTCACTTGAATCATCGGTGTCATTCGAAAAAGAAACGCACAACACAAATGTTCGTCGGGTATCATTTGCAAATGCGCTGCCGCTGATATTCCGCTACTCAAAGGAACGTCATCATATCCATCCTCAAATTGCAGTGGTATTAGTTTTAATAATAATGACATTCGCATTGCGAATAACACGGAGAAACTAATTAATCCGGTATCCGATACTCGCAACATTGATGAAACCAATTATATGCTGACTTCCGTTTCCAAATTAGATAAAAGCATAGGCCCATGAATCATGACTAGGAGTTCCCTTTGCAAATATATTTTCGCTTTGCACGTAACATTAAAGGGCTCTTAATCACCAGCAACCGTTTTTAATGCATACTCAGGTCCCGTGTAGTGTCATTTTCAGATAAATTATACCTATGCGTATCACTGTACTATTAATAATATTTAAACAATTTGAACTATGCGAAAAGTTCGAGATCTGCATATATTGATTTTCACATTTCCATGCAAAGAAGAAACTTAGCCGCCGTCTTGATTCCGGGGAAGTTAAATGAACTCCGACGCCCCACCGTCCATCTTGTAGAAGTTATTCAAACTTTCGAAAGGGTGTTTATTTCCAATCCAAACAACTAATCCAGTTTCCTTTAAAAAGCTTTATCGGAAATGCGAGTAAACCTTTTTTGTGTCGGCCGAGATTTATTCAGGACAAATCTTTAAGTTGCCTCCGAGGGCCAGAATAATTCCTACAACGAACCGCAAAATGACCTACAAATTGCTTTGGGAATCGACAAAAGCTGTTTGCAATTAAACTCAGAGTTTTGGAACTTAGTTTAAATAGTTTCAATTATGTATGAAAAGAGAGAATGAAAGTTTGATAAAGTTTGGCAAGCGAAGACTGTTTCAATTTCGTTTCTAATGATGAGCACTTTCGGTATGTTACAGAGGTGTGCTAAACGGTTATTTTTCTGGAACAGGTCACGACATTGAAGTTTCACTTTGGTATTAGGTTCCAAAATTCGGTTCCAGAAGTTATTTTTAAATTTTTCATTAAAAATTCGCAATGATTAATGACAGAAGTAGTAATGATAAAAATGTTGTAGTTTAAAACAATATATATTATATATATACAGTATATGGAATAATTGTAATAATAAAAGCATGTGGATATTTTTGAAATAATTATATTGAAAAATGGCATAACTACGCCTATTGGCAAAGCAAAATTAAATTGATATTCGACAATGTTCATTATTGTTCTGTTAGCTTCTACTTAACCATAATAATAAATATTTTGTTGCAACTGTCCACGTTTCTGCCAAGACTTCGCAAACTGTTAGTCCGCTTGATTATTATGGCTGATTCGCTACATTAATTATGAACAGATTATACTAATTATTTTAACTCAGCTTCTCAGGCTTATTTAGCTCTTCTTTTACGTGCTTATTTAAACTGTCGTATTAAATTAAAAGTTTCTCTGAATAAACAGCAGGCTGTTGTGGATTTTAGCAATTTGATTTTAAAAAATTAGCTGACCTTAGACATTCAACAATTTCTACTCGTTATTTATATATTGGATAATTAAACTTCATCAATCGATTGATCTTGCCATATTGAAGTGCTCTGGAAATTGCTAAAATGAATCTTAATTTTTTACTTTATTAGATTACTGTTTCATCTAATTATGACGGAATTGTAACGAAATTCACGGAATTCTCGTTATGGTTCTCATATTTGAAAAACATCAACAAAAATTTTCTTTATCAAAATTACTTCATGTAATAACTGTTTGTTTTGCATTATGTTGCGGAACTCCCATTTTAGTTAAAAGTTGTTTCCCTAATACCGACTAATACCTTCGATGATCCTACAAATTGCTTTCTAAGAGGATATGGATTAAAAGGGACATTTTAAATAAATTAATGTAGTCCTAATGGATTATGCTGTATTATGCGTGATTTGGGTATCCGACCCTTTGACTTTCTATTAGCCGATCTGTGGAAGCGAGAAGATTTTCACGTAATAATTAAAATAGATAAATAAAAATCCGAATTTGAAAAATTAAAAAAATCTCAGAGAAGACATTAAAAAGCGCTAGACCACATCCAGCTGATCAAATGAAGACAAAAAATGTCATCATCTAACTTTTGGCCGAGTTCATTGTACTACAAATTCAGGAACTTTTTGGAGTGAGTTTTAAAATACGAAAATTATAAATGTTAATTTTTTCAAGGCTTTATTTATCATCCAATCAACTAATATGTTGCAGAAATACAAAGTCACTAGAGCTGTAATTATAAATATAATTTATAGAGAGAATATTGACTTGGTTTCGAAAAACAAAAAAAAAAATTCAAATGAAAAACATTTCATTGAATTCGAGTCTAGTGAATTAAATTTACACCGTTTAATGTTGAAGCTGCTTAATTGGCCACCGTCTTATTCTGGTCGAATCAACGGTGCCCATTTCGAGCAAAAGATTCAAGTTCAATTTAGGAAAAGTTTCAATCAATTCCCAGTTTCCGTTTGGAAACCATTGAGTCTAGAGGAATATACAAATTTTGTTTTAAACGTTAGATTTTACAAGTTGGGCACATCTACCTGTAAAAATTGTAAAATGTAAAAAAAACAACTCCTACTCCCGAACGGCGAAAGCCTTGTGGTCGAAAAGGGCTAAATTTAGTCAGTCAATTAGCCCAAGCCTGGTGGCCAAAAGTGGTTTTTCAATATTTTGTACACCACAAACATTCACTTTGCCTAAAATGCGGTTGATCTCATAATACCTGCTCATAAATCAGTCTATAAATTTAAGTTATCGACAATAATTAAGAGCAAAAATTATCATTGACAGTTGAATATAAAAAAATATTCTGTAGCTGATTGGGTCAAATCTCGTTGACGGTTTCAAATCAGCTCTAATTTATGTCTTTTACTATCTGCACCTAAACGAGCAGTGCTTATTTAATCCGGAAAATGTGCTCTTTTGTCTGGGCAAGACATCAAGGCTGACTTCAAACCTATTAAAAGTAAATTTGCGAGTCAAAAAAGTTTTTATCATGATGGAATTCGGTGCCATTTCCTAGGACGGCTTTTACGGGTTTTGTGTTAAAAGATCATGTTTACGACGCCGGACCCTTTTTCTGGACTAACTGAAATGGAATTATACAAAAGAACCCGGCACTTTACTTAACGAAAATGGATCCAGTACATTTTATCTCCAAATTTATGTTAACGGTAGATGTAAAAAAACTCTTGGACGACTTTCCTATGACGATTTACCTGTTTGTTTTTACGACCCGTAGGCTTTCATTGCTGGAAAATTTGTAGTAAAACGCGGTAGATTAAGACCATCATTGTCTGATACAAAATATACTGTACGGATAGGTTGAACCTACCGTGGGACAAATTTAATTTCAAAATTGCTAAGGGCAGCTTCCTTAAAATTTACGAATCGTCGGTTTCAGGAAAGAGCCCGTTTTCGGCTATCTGGGTTAAGGCAAATTTGAAGATTAAACGGCGATTTGAATGAATCCATTTCCTTTCATATAAAGGTCCTGCAGTGAATCGCAATCTTTTAGTATAAAATCCCTAAAGCAGGGACGAGAGCTGTTCAAGCTGTTTTCCTTTTAACCTTCGTTTTCAAGCGAATGAAAACATTTTGAATAATCATCGAGCCAGTGCAGATTTACGGAAAATTCGTTAAGTAAAATTTATGGCTGCTTCTTCACCATTGATACACGTAATTCGTTTAAGTCTATGCTTTGAGCATATTGTTTAGAAACTTTCTTTTACAGGCTTAACAGGAAGCGACATTCATCAAAAGCTCCTACGTAAAAATTTTCCGATACCCAAAAGTAGATACACTTGTACTTGTAAATACCGAAAATGTTTATAGAAACATTGTCGAATGTTAAAGCTTTGCGTGAATAATTTCGGGAGACCGATGGCTTGTTTCTTGAATCTTCTTCACTTGTTTTTAACTTTGTAATGATTTATGAACAGGCAAACTACTGGAAAGTTTGGTTCCCCAGTTGCTATTTAATATTACCGCGTTGTAAAAGTTCATAATACTCGGGATACTTTATTTTACATCAGGGATTTCTTATATGAAAACTATAATTTTGATTCTAAAGTTAAGGACACACTTTATTTATTCAAGTGGTATTTGCGTTATTATTACTTGCTGATTCCTAATATTAGCATAGTTCGTATTCAGAGCATAATTTCTTTAGTTAATAAAAAAATTGACGACAAATACAAATACAAATATTCTATTGGGGTGAAGAATATTAACTCACTTCTTCTCCGCTCACTCCACATATAAACTAACCCATAACACGCTATGGCTATTATTATATATTCATAGTCCGTATCCTAATTAAACATTTTATTTTGATCAGATCATCTTTGCGCGTGTAACAATTATCCCAAGTTATTTTAATTTTTTCTTCATCCTTAATATTTTTTAAATGCTGCGTTTCTATTGGCGCATAATCCATACCACATTTCATCCGGTTATTAGCCATTCGCCACAAGAAATATCCAACAACAAACTAATATAAAACAAACGAAATATAAAAGTCGAGTTCTCTGTATATTGGGATTTATGAGGAATAAACCGAATCAGCCACTTCCCAAAAAGTAAGTTACAACCTTCAATACTTAGCTTATTATCTGAATTAATTTTTTTTTAAGTATTTGGAAAGCAATAAAATAGCATAAAAACGCGATTCCTCAGCAAAAAGCGCCGAATAATAAGTTTCACAATTTTCCTGACACTTGAATAGTTACGGATTGGCTCTCTGATTTATTCTTTGAAGAAGAACTAGCATTAGCAAGTTCGTAGATGCCCCATTTTCAATGGATGTGTCCCGTGAGGCTCTCATGGCTGCAGATGCGAAATATATCGATTTTCCATCTGATTTTTTGGAAACGCCCAGTATTTTCACTTAAAGTTTCCCTCTATTTTTATGCCGTTTCTTTATTTAGCATAATTAATATTACCCAAATCGTTGGAATAATTAAGATTACAGCTGGATTTAGTAGAGCATTATTCCAAACACCTTCTTTTGATACCATTTTGCGTTCCAAGACCTCAATGAAATACTTTATTTTCAACCAACTCGCGGACAAATTTCTAACGGAATAACAACTCGACGCAAAGTTCTACTTGCCGGCTTATACTTGATGGAAAAGGCTAGTGGAGATAAGTAAAGAAGCAGATTGCTTTAAAATATTCAAGTGAAACTTAAGATGCGACTAAAAATCGTCTGCAAACTTTAAAAAGGATGTAAAATATTTGTAGTGGAAGTGTACGAGCTGAAGTTGAAAGTTTGCTTTTCGTCTGGCTGGATCTGATTTATATTTGGACTTTCCTTTAAGTGTTTGGAAGATTTCATAGCCTGGATGAAACAGGTTTTTTTGGGAAATTCGGATTGACAATGAACGTGTTCTTTACTTGGAAATAGAGTTTTGAAGATGTTCAATTGATAATGGTTTTTCTTTAATTACTAACGATTTTTCGATATGATTCGCTATTTAAACAGGAAGTCAAATGGGTTGCTATAAACAGCCCTTTAATAATATTGTTTTTAAGGCAGAAGTTAGAAAGCGTGCAGAAAGGTTAAATAAAACGGGATTAAAAATAGAGCCTCAGACTTGTTTCTTACGATCATTATTCCCTCTGGTGAGTTGAGACTATCATCTGCGGCTCGGGTCGCAAATG
The DNA here is from genome assembly GCF_020466585.1 of Dendroctonus ponderosae. Lineage (NCBI taxonomy): Eukaryota > Metazoa > Arthropoda > Insecta > Coleoptera > Curculionidae > Dendroctonus > Dendroctonus ponderosae. Next base: position 11,073,360 of record NW_026018916.1, on the reverse strand, counting down.
TCTCCCTCGGGAATAATGGCTACCATAAGATTCTAGTATAATAATACACTATTAGATGCGGGCTTTGTGAGGTTAAAAATGAGATAATGTTCCTGAGATTTATACGCGAAGAAAATTATGTTTTCGGTTCTAGTTAGTTTTGGTTGTAACTTTGTTTTGCTGCTGATTGCATTTTTTGTCATAATTTTTTTCTTACTCACTGACTGTGACAACAATTTACTTTAAATATATTTCAAAATTAATTTATTGAGCGACACGGAAGCAAAACAAATGTGACGATGAAGTCGCTTGTTATACAATAAATGCAAGTATAAAAATGCTAATTATTTGTGCTTCAAAAAGTTGTAACAAAAGCCAATACGATTGATGCTGTCTTTTTATATACATTTTTGCAGACATTGAGATTTTAGTTGAGTCGCCATTTTTTTTGTCTCTGATTTTTGGTAGTCGTCCTATTTATACCGGCATAAATCTATACAGTCAGTTTTGGCGCTTCACACGGTTTATCTGTTCAACATTACACGATGCATTCTCGAGCTTAAGCATAACAAAAAGGTTGATGTTGAAAACACGCCAAGTATTTGTGCTCATATTTTAAGTGATTTATTTTGCGGAAAAGCGATATCCTAACACTGTTTTACTGAGCGCAGAAGAAGCTCTATGCAAGCACATCGGACGCTATTTAGGTGCTGCATTCTCTATTAAAGAGCAAATATTTGCAAATGCAACTTCCAGTTTACGTTCCAAGACTAAAAATTTAAACAAAATTTTAAATTAAGAATGTTTGTGGCATTAAAATCCAATAATCTGGTTGATGAATTCAACAATATTACATTTTCCTTAACCAAGTCGCACTGTAGCCCGCGGACGATATTTGTCTCGTGTTGAACCTTGATAATGAATTTATACGGGGATTGCTTGGGTCTCCGCGACAGGAAGACAGTTCGGTAATTGTTATAAATAGCTAGGAATCAATACAAACGTGGACTTAATTAAAGTAAATATTTGACTTGCTCGAATTAACTGAACGAAATGGGGAAGCTTGTGTTTTTTCTTGTCAATCCTCATGTTCCCCAGATGAGCATTTTTTCCACCATTCAAAATTTAGGATTTTATCAGTAAAACCTTCATGGGGATTTAGCTTGTCGTGATAATTGCAGCCCCTTTTTGATTTACTATCATAAAAAAATTATGCAAAAGAGATATTGAGATTTTTTTCTATATCAGTTAAAAACGAGTATCATCAAAATAAATTGATTAAAGAAAACGTATTGTACATCTGCTGGCGAAATAAAATTTAGTGACTTTTTAGTACACGAAACATACGCTCGATGTTGAGGATGACAACCACGAAAATCTTATTTCCACTAAAGCATTAGTTAAACAAAACCGCACAATTTCGTTTCCATTAAAGATCTTAATTAAAACGAATCTACATGCGCTAAGCATATCGAATTGAGGTGAAAACCAGCAACTTTACCAACAGGCACATTGGCGCATTTGTTAGTTCACGAATATCGCCACAAAACACAATTAAACTAAATGAACGCGTTTGTGTAAGTTTGTTTGACCTGTATAATTAATTCCTGTTTATTACGTCCTAGACGTACAATTTGCATTGGTCCCTATTCTAGAGACAAGTTAATTGTTTACGCGAGATAAATAGGACCTGAACCTGTAAGTTCGTGTAAATTCAGTAAAAGTTTAATGCTAAAGGGAAAGCCGATGGCTGAAAATTACCCTGCAAAAATGCTCATATAGCGACTGAAATTGATATGCAATGATTTCAATATGAAAATTTCATCAACCCTATCAACAAGATTTTTCAGGAGGTTTGAGTTGGAAAAATTAATAAATAAAGACATTGAGTGAAAACTGCAAGTTTATTAAAATATTTGCAATTGCAAAGACCTAGAAGTAACATATAGCCGATGGCATAATGGCTGAAAGCACTTAGTATGTTTGTTATATTAATTATAAGAGTTTTAATGACTTTTTTTGTCAAAATAATGCAGAATAAAAAATTACATATTTTACTAGGTATATTACAGACTTAACTCATGGATTGACGACTTTATTTCAAATATAATAAAATGTGCGTCATACTCTCACAAATTATGAAGATCCCAACTTTTGCTCATTTTATCAATTTATTTACTGCCGAAATGTAGTTGATGATGTCTGCAGTGAAATTTTGGAAGGTGCGTTTGTTTTTAACCTTTTTCTGGTTTGTTTCAATTTTTCAGATGCGCACCTGAAGCTTAATTTATACAATTTACACTTTGTTGTATGTGAGTTGTTTTAATAGTAGGTACCCAATTTGTACCAAGTTTCTTTTGTTTAAAAACATATTTTGTTCAATTATTTATCAATTAATACCACAAAGAATTTCTGTTCTGGTAAGTCATAAATACATGCTTTATCCACAATGGTGGCAAAAACCATAAAGTAAACTTCCAAAAAAATTTGCAGATTTTGTCAATTCCATACATAATTTAATAGAATTATATCTGCATAATTAATCGTGCGTCATACACTGGTAAGTAATGAATAGATACACATTTTGGGGAATTTTCATTCAGAGACGAGGCTAACGGCAAATGCCAGATAAATTCATACTATCAAGGTGTCATGTGGTTTTCACTAGTTTTAAAAGCCAATCTTTTATTAATTTTGAAAGGTTTATGATATCAGGAAATGAATCGAAACATAGTTTAAATGAGTTCGATCTGCTTGTAAAATCTCGACCAACAGTTTCACATAAGAGCGAGGAATTTTTGAAATATAAAATCTCAGGAAACGTTCGGATGTAGCAAGTCGCGGTGCATTTATTCCCGAACTAATCGGACAAGTTTCTTGGAAATTTGCCGGCAAGCGATAAATCGACTTTCGGGTTCCGGTATATCTGTCTAAAACGCTGCTAATGACATTGAGTAATTAGAAAAGTTGAAGCATAATATTACGTCACCGTTTCGCCCTAGTTGAATGAGGAAACACAGGTCTTTTAACTTTAACTTTCACTCCAACAAAAGCTGACAAGGATATTAATTAACTTCGTAAATAAGCTGAGGAATTGATATTCGCTTGAGCACAAATATTTGCAATTCAAGAATTTCTCTTGACGGTGTTATTAACCAATTGACTCAGCTTTATGATATTTTAATAACTTGGTTCAAATACTTAGTCTCGTAATAAATAGATTATTTGCGAGGAAAATTGCAGGTTTATTAAATTTTGGTTAAACGATTCGGGGAATTTACTGTCTAAATACAATCTTGTGGACTGTATTTTAATTAATCATTGTTTTCAAATTAATCAGTTTGTAGCATGGAAATGAAACTTTAATTTTATTTTAAAACACGCAAACTTTTAGCGTATAACACACCAACCAAATGATGTGAATACAAAGTGGGATTAAAGAAACCTACTCTTTCATATGTTGACTCCAAATATTCATAATAATACTCGTAAAAGGTCAGTTTGAATCATGTCGAAGTGCCTCGCTAGCATTTCATGTATAGGATGACAAAGGAGATATAGTGTGGAGTTTATGTTGAAACGAAGGCTTTACTTGACATACAGCGTCTGTCCTCGGTGCTGACATCGAACAGCTTTAGAGCTTAACGCTAAGAATACAGAATTAAATATTGAAAACCACACTTTGATATTAAAGCGTAATACTATTATATGCCCCAACGATTTTGTGAAATGAAAAAATACCATGTAAAATTTATATTGAAAGTGATCTCTTTAGTAACATGACTGAATTGTTTTCGCTAGAATTTTTCAAAGTTGGGACACTGTGGGAGATGAGCTTGCTTAACATCCTTCCAACGTTCACTGTAAACTTGTTTGGAAACTTTGGAAACTGATCAGCATAGACGCAACTGGAAGCAAAAGGAGCATTTTCGTTTAAGTCGACTTTGATTTATTCAAGGGCGTTTTCTAAAATCACTTTTAGTCGACGCGATGCATCATCGCAAACATTTACTGATTTATCAAATGTTTTTTTTTAATATGCGCTGACAATTTACTTGAGGCAACATAAATACTTGTTACAGTTGTTCATTACTGAATCAATAGCGTCTGTAAAATCTAATTAATCCGGGCTATTTTCGAAACAGTTGTTAAAAGTGTCTCTTTGCTAAAAACTTACTTCTATAAGTAAAATTGGCTTCCTACTGAACGCAAACGTTTAAAGTAGTCTTGGGACAGCTGATGACATAAAAAAAGCTTACAGAATTAATTGTGTAATTTGAACTGAAGTGAGCTTGAAAATATGTTGTAAATAAAATAGCTAACAGCCGGGTTTCTCCAAAAACAGCGACTGGTGCATTGAACGTTGCAAACGATCAAAGTTACAAATGGCCCTTTGTGTTTCCAGTTCGATCACACTCTCTAAAAATCAGTACAAATGCAGCAAATATAAACTGTTCTTTTCAGCAGCGAATGTGTGTACCTAATTGGACAAATCACTTTGTAACATTCCTTTTATTGGGTTACTGATACCAATTTCATAATCCCATACCAAACAAAGAAGGTGTTTTCTCTTCATATTTTTTCACTTAATATATTATCTACGTCTAGTTGTGTGGCATTTACTTATCAAGTTGTGGAGCTTAACGTTTTGAAATAACAAGCTAGTTCGATGAATGGGTTTAACAAACTCAACGTTTTGAAATGGCATTTTCAAAACATATGCTTTGATCCCATAAAACCACAAAAAGAGCGTCGATATTTTTATGTTTATGGCCCACGAAACATATAAAACTCTCCATTTACAAAAGAGAGTCAAATTAATGTCGTCGCCAAGGCGTTTTTGTGGGAAACCATTAAAATTTAGAGTGTTATTGCCCTATGTACCTAATCGATATATTTTACACTTTAACGACTTCCATCTGGGTAAGTATGATTTATATAAACATTTACTTAGCGCTTATTCGGTAGACGTGCTCGCCAAACATGAAAGTTTAGTGAAAAATATTTAAAACGGACCCAATAGGCTGTCATGCTTGATATATGACCGAACCAACCAATACACTCTAGAAGCGTGCAAGTGAAAATTGATGTATTGTGGATATTTACCTACTTGTTTCATAGAATTTGCCAAGCAAACATAATATATGACCGAAAATCACGAGAGTTTCAGAAAAGTGCCAAAGATTGATCATATGTACAAACTAATATACGAGTATTAATAAGTGGTCGCTAAATATGCAAAAATTTGAGTAAAAGATTAAAACTATATTTCAAAATTCAGTAACAAAGTCAGATTTTTTTAGCTGAGTCTCATTTAAATAAATGCAAAAATGTAAAGTTAGGAAGTAGTCGCATATTCGTCCTCGCAAACTTACCGATCAAACCTTAGCTTTATTAAGTGATAAAGCGTTATGTTTAATTTTGAGCCAAAACCCAAATCAAATTTCTAAAATAACTATAAACTCTACCGCTTTGAATTATGAAGAGAAATATGCGAGATCTTTAGCTTTCAACTCTGCCAAGTTGTGCAATAAAGTTGTAACTTTGTAAATTTTATCTCTATTAAATTCCTGCCGTAAGCAGGGCGTAAATTAAGAAAAACCAATTTTGCCACGCCGCTAATATTTTGAGGAGCAACTTGAGTTTGTGCTTTCTAATTAAAGTTTGGTTTTAGTGAATCAGCTAACCTTATTTTCGACTCGACCTTGGTTGTCGTAGAAAGGAGAAACATTTGTCTTTAGAAAAAATACACAATTTAAACGGATATGAAAAAATGGATTTAATTCAAATTACTGAGTTAACAAACTTAAAATCAAAAGTCGGCTCCTGCAACGGTCTTCTTTTGGGTTAGTTGACAATCCAACAATTACCCAAACTCTTATTAAGATTGAAGAACTGCAGGATGGCAATTAGTTCAATTTAATGCCACAATCAGCCTGCAATAAACCTACTTTGAAGCTAACAAAGTTGTATCAAAAATTTAATTGTGCAGAGTACTAAGGAGGTGCAAATTTGCAAATAAGTGCTAGAGGTATAAAAAGACATTTTAATTGTTATTAACAGTAGCTTTTTCATAGGGCAATGAATCGTTTCAGCTTCATTCCCATTACCAGGATATTTTCATATGACAACTCACCAATAGAGATAATATCGTTACTTTCGCCTACGTGCAAGGAATAAGGTAGAACATGTCAAAATAGGAATTGGTTACAAGTTCTCAAAAAGCCGAAAGTCGAATTGATATCAGGAACTTTTCTCCAAAGAATAGTTTACATGATTTTATTTTTCTGGAAAAGTTTGCGGAAGCACCAAACATGATATTCAATTTCGAATATTTCAGTTTTGTATGCGAGCAGCAAAGTTACATTTCAACTTTTGTTACAGTAAATTAAAGTTTTTGACTGTTCAAGTTAGCGGGTTTTTCTCGAGTGTATCACTTACAGCGTAAAACTTTTTATTTATAGAGATGGATAGATCACACAGTTGTCTAAAATCAACGTATTTAATTTATTCATTTTGAATTTAACTATTTTACATTTTTTGTTATTTGGATTAGTTGCTACTAATCGTTTTTTCGATAAATTAGTAACCGGTGCAGACGTATTTTTACTGTGCTTTATTTCATAAATGTTTGGTTTTTATTAAAGAAAAAATGGGTAAAATTGAATGTTTTATCATTTTGGCCATGCAATGTATTACAAAATAAATAAGTCAAACACTTAACTGAAATATATTGGAAAATTTTATTGAAACCAATGCATTTTCTGAACAGCTTAGGAGAAATACAGTTTTCGTATTTGCGGAATATTGAATTCAGAAAATAACTTGAATATTTGTTTTCGATTCCAATTTCAATATAAAAAGATGTTAAAAATCAGGAGCAAAAGCGGGAGATAGAGTTCCCGGAGCCATTCTGAATGAATTCTGTTATATTTTACTGAGACGGATTTTACAGGGCGCCCAGCTTTTATGATCAGGACCTCAGTAATACACGCGAACTTTAGAATTTCGACATAGAGTGTGACAAAAATTGAAAAACATACGTGTATTACATCAAAAATTCTGTGAATTCCATATCGAACCGTTTTTATAATTGATTTTATTTTAAGTTACTCACCGCAATAATTATTTTTAGTGTTCTTAGTAATTGGGTTTTAATAACCACTTATTCAAATTTATATAACAAATAAATTTATAATGCATTTTTCCAACCATACCTGAAATGGCTTGATCATAAATCTGGCACACCCTGTTGATTATATTACACAGTGTCCCACGTGACACCTAGGACAACTGGTCTTGCGGTACACAAAAAACTAAAACGTTTTGACCTTTTTTTTAATGATACGAAAGCTAAATTGTCATAATTTAAAAAATTACACCACAATTTTAAAAATAAAACTATTTAAAAATAGAACCACGCGTAAAGCGAATTTTGTCATAATTATATTTAAAAAAGATATATTTATAAATGCGTTTAGAAATAATTACGAAATTCCTTATAAGTAATATCAGTTGGGCCATTAGTATACTTTAAATTATTACGATTATATTATTGAATCGTTGCTAAATACAAAAAATGCAACTTTGTTGGAAATAAATCCTGTACATCAGCCTTGAACTTTGGGCGACTTTGCAAACAACCCATTTTTTCTTCTAAGTGACTTACAGGGAATATCTTGTTTCATATTTGTCGAATAATAAATGTAGCAAATAAAGCTCTTATCTCCCTTCTCCTCAGGACAACGAAATTGAATCTAAATATAAAAAGCACTCGCATATCAAAAACATCAGCAGCGGATAGAGTTCCCAACAAAAAGGCAACATGGATCCAGATATTTTACTTAGGCAACATAAAAGTTGAAGAAAACAAACTATCGGTAGCTTAAGAATGGAAAATAAATCGACCTCCGAATTATTTCGGTCGAAAAAACGACCGCTTCTTTTCGATACTCCTGCCAGGCCTGAAATGCTCACATAATGTCTTGTGTATGCCGTTCCGAACTCAAAAGGGCGTCGAAATCTGTATTCGAATCTCACCTATACATCTTTTTTTATTCTTTTGCGGTACACTTTTAGATGTCGGTTTATAAAAAGTAAATTTATTTTCCCTTTGATGCTTTATGGTTTGGGTAATCCGTTTATGCAGGACGGAAAACATGATATGCCTTTTCTACTTGACGCCTTCAGTTGTGATGGTGAAAGGGTGCATGGTTTAAATGTATAGAAAACTTCGTCAATTCGATCAAGTTTTTAGTTCAGTGATGGGGGGTGTTTATTTAATCCAGTTAATACAGTAGTCGTCCCTGTATTTTCCATAATTCTTTTTAAAACTGTCAAATTATTTCACTTCAATTAACTTGGAAACCTTGACCAAGTCAAAAGTTTCGGATACGTGCAATTATCCCAGTTTATTACCAATTTCTTAAGCGAATTTAATTTCATCTAATGGACAAAAACAATTCAATTCGAAGCTAAAACATGTTCTGTCGAAGTTTTAAATATCCATTTAACGTCCAGCACTGAAGAAAGCTGAGTCCATTGCATGTCGCCACTTTGGAGCACGCGATCTATTTAACATGTATACTGTGAACCATCTATCGCTTGAGACATTAAAATTTTCATTTTAATTCATTTCGGTAGTGTTTTGCTTAGCGTAGCGCTTTTCTTTTTCACCTTGTACGTAATTTTCATTGCTAATATTAGAACCGGTGGGAAAATTAATGGATCTCTTAGCCTAACATAACCGTAATTCCCGTTTCGCCATATATTAAAGTGGGCTTTAGTTTCTGGAATAAATCGTATTTAAATTTTAATTTGAATTTTGCTTTGGAACCGTGAAAATGTAAATTGTACACCGTCGCGTGTTTTGCTTTGATATGTGTTCGAACACGGCTGAACATACAAAATTAATCTACAGGGTTATTCAAAATAGCGGATGTCCCGCGAAAAGTGTTATTTGTAGATATGTACAGAGTAAAGAAGAATTTCAAAAACTTATTCTTATCGGAAAATTTTTAATTTAGGCATTTGATCGCACCGGCAAGTAATAATTTTCTTGTTAACATTATGTAAATAACAGAACTAGAAATTTCAGCAGAGAAGAATTTAGAGTTTTTAAAGTTTCTCATTTAAGGCCTAAATCTGTTTTAGAAATACCTATCAATACGTTTTATTATTACATGAATTTCATCACAAAACTGCAGAATTTATCACCGAAGTGTCCAAACTAATCATGAGTCTATTATAACATCATTTCACAACATCATTTTTTGTTGTTTACGAGGATATTTAGATCTACTTTCACACCTTGATGTTAACTGGGAGGACTCGTCTTTCTTGTAATGATATCTTGGTTTGAACGCAATTTCAATTCATTTAAAAGTTCGAGAAAAGTTAACAGAAAAATCTGTACAAAACCTTTTAAAGTTTTTCTGGTCTCAAACTTGTTTCTATCAAACGCAACGCTACTGACGATTGAAACATCACAAAACTTAAATCTCTCATATGCCTCAAATTCTATATAATTTTCATAGCAAGGAACCAATTTATTGAAACACACATTAGACCCTCTAGATCTGAAATAATTGACACTGTTTGTGAATTATAAGCATTTTTTGACGGATCGAGACCTTTAGACGGTAAAATGTATCCTATTAAAGACCACGCTGTAAGTGCATATGCAGATGCTTGTTAGGACACAAACTACACATTTTCACATTAACGATTTTAAAACTGAAAACGCTGCATAATTAGCGACCAAGGTCTCTAATGTTTCAAAATATTATGTCCTTTATATAAAGAAATGACTGTTCATTCATTTTTTTAATGTTTAATTAAAATTTCGCAAATAAAAGAGAGCACTTTAAGCAAATGGTATTACCCAAAAGAACCGCAAAACGAAAGTTAATAACATTTTGGCGAATTAGGCCTCCAGGAAATATGATTTAATGTAATTCATGGCGACCATTTACCTTAATTGCAGGCTTTTTGTGAGAATACATTTATCTTTATTTAGACGCCACGAATGACACTTTTACTATTTCCTTTGTTAATGACTAAATATGCGGGTGTTCCACCTCAATTTAACACTAAAGGGTTTTATATGGAGTTAATGTGTTTTATTAGTTTATTTCATCCGCAAATCCACACTAAAGCCGTTGCTGCAAATTCGTCAATTTCTCCCAAATAACCCGAAAACTGTTAGTTCCCATTGCCTATTCATTTTTTAAATTGCAGTTTAGCAGCTCAAGTAGCAAATGTAACTGGTCAATAGTTAAATATCCAACTCAATGAAAATAAAAGCTAACAAGCCTGACAATTTCATTTGAAATTATCGGTTGTATTTCTGACGTTGAAATTACTCGTACGGCACTCGAGGAGAATATTGAAAACTATACGCCATAGGGTTTAAGAATATTGCATTAGCCTCTGCAGAAATTTCATTTCCGGAGTTGCACATTGCACAGGCAGTGCAGTTGCTCGAGCAACTTCAAAGTAAATCAGCAAATATTTTTCAGGAAATTGCTTCTTTTGATACAAACAATCGAAGCGCACTTTAGCGATGCATATACATGTACATGAATGTTGACTTATTGCTGGATAAACAAATTCTGCCTTTTTAAACATGCAAATGTCGGTTGTTGTTTTGCGCTTTTATGACATGCAGTTTTATGCCAAGGTTGATAGCGGAATATTTGGCTTACTATATTTAGCAGAAAAATTAAATGTTTAGACTCACTTGACGCGATGAAATTTTCGGTATTTGGTCATTTTTTTCCGAGCCATCCGTAATGTAATTTAAAGATACTCGGTTCATTCAAATAGTGTTTACAAAAATTAAAGGAAATAAAATACCAATTGTTGGTATTGATCACTTGTTTAATTCATGCTTTTCTTTAAAAAATAGAACATTTAAAATTTTGACTTTTATTAAGTTTGGTTGATTGATTGGTTGGTTGATTGCAAATATTTTGCGATTATATTATATATACAATATATTACCATTTTTCTATCAATTCCATTATTTGGGCGTTACCAGTCTAAACCTGAATTTGTCTAAGGGATTGTTTTTTTTCGAGGCATACATGAGCAGAGTAGAAAATTTCAAAAGGCAAAAATGCATTTTAGTTTCAAAGCAAAGAGTAGCGCACAGGGTGTTTTACGTAAATAACGATAAAAACGTGCCTTAATGTTTTCTCCATTATATCATAGAATGAAGTCTACTTTTCTTGCCCCATCCCTAAAAAAGTAGCCACAACATCAAGCTACAAATTGAAAAATATATTAAAATATGTATGATAATTAATATCAAAATTAGAACACATTGAATATTTGCCAAAAAGATGAAATAGACTACCGTTTAAGAATAACCTTTTAAAGTAAAGTGCACGCATGGTTAAATAAACTTTTAAAATAAAGTGCATGCATGTTGTTATGGATGATCAGTTCTTCCAAAAAAATATGTTTTTTGAAATATCAAGAGAATGATGCAGTAAATTTTAACTTAACGCACTGTGAATTTGTACTTTTATTGGGCTCGTTATTTGATGAAGCAACCGAATTCATCCCCTTGGGAAAACTTGTGAAGTTTGTGTGACTGCGTGTGTTGTACACAAACTGCCAGAACTTTTAATTTTTTGGCTGGCATCAACTGATTTTTATACGTATAATTTGTCGATGGTTTTGGACTTTTTTAAATCTCGAATCATTCATATTTTTCGCACCAAAAAATTATTTCTGTTTTCTTGCCTCCTGGCAATTTTAAATATTAACTGCTAAAGCCATCGTAAGCGCTTTTATAATAAAATAATTGCCAACCAGTTTATAATAATTAACTAACCAACATGGTTAAAGTTTTAGTCCGGTCGTTCCTAGGAATCGTTTTTGTCAAAAGTTCAGCTGAGCGCGGTAGTTTTATCAAAATATGGCCTTCACGTAGAAGCAAATGCACAGCAAGTTACACTAAAATATATCTGAGCATTCTCCGTAAATTACAAAAAAAATTACTTAAGTTTGATCAATGCAAAAAAAATTATGATTGTCTAAAATTCTCGATAGATAAGAAAAAATATTTTTTTTGCGTAAAACGTATAAATTCTACAACATTTCACCAAAAGCACAAAACTTACAAAAAAGGACTAGTGAATCAAACAAGGAAATTGATTTCAGAGACGAAATAATATGTTCTGATAGTTTTGCGTGCTTACGTTATGTTATATCATATTATATAAATCTACTTATGGGCTAGTTGGAAGCGTCGGCGATATTTCATTGGTTTCGTCCATATTTGATAATAATAAAGTTTTTTTTGTTAATTTCAATGCTTGCCATTTTCCTAAATGTTCTTAAACAGTAGTATCACCATACTAAGGTGTGAAAATTTACTTTAATATTCTATCCGTGCTCTAATAGCGTGAAAGATGGTGGTATGAAAACATTGAAAATTACAATCTCGTTACTTCAGTTCTGAATAGTTTGGCTTCTCCACGCTACCTAGTTTTGAGAATCCAAACAATGTGTGCGGAAACTTTGGGGAGACTATTTAATAAAACTGAAAACTTCCTTCCGCATCTTGGCGGGCTCTTTCGCTTAAATCGCTCGACATTTTGCACTAATTTCAAATTTCCTTCTTGTCAAATTCACAGAACGAGAATCGCAGAACTATACTTGGAACGTTTCGTGAAGAAAATTAAATGAAGTCAAAGCTCACCTCGTTACATTTACGCCCCAACGATAGAATGAATTGAGATTCGTCGTAAACGACATTAAAAACGAGCAAAAGCCATTCGGAAACGTTACCAGAAACCAATGTACTTGAAACAGTAACGTATTAGTTGCGGAAAGACTTAGAGAAAAGCAGACAGATTTCATTAACCCGTCTGGAGGTGTACCAACGAAGGGATTAAACTTCGTCTTTTCATTTTCCATTCTGACCATTTTCTCAGTTATTAGAAAAACAGTTTACAATGTCGACTGATGAAATATAGTCATTCATAAACTATTTCATACTAATAATTTGATGGATACCGAACTAGTGCAAAATAAGCAAAATTACTTATTGCAAAAGTGGATTTTCTGCTTCTGGGAGCGGATTTAGTTGAGCGATATTTGTTCAGCAAACTTATAAATCTCCTAGATACGTATGGTAGACCTGCGTTAAGTTTCATATCAGTTCAGTTTAATCTTCAGCGTGGTTTACGATTCACGAAGCTTAGCTGGAATATATATACAAAGCTGCTGTGAAATATTATTAGTGCTAAATGGAAATGAACGGGGAGTAGATTTTGATGAAATCGGTGTCATCTGCCGAATTTACATTACACAATAACCGAGTTAATTAGTTTAATTAAATCATGAAGTACCCATTGCTAATTAATCGCCACGCTTAATAGACTTAATTTTTGCAGATGCAGCAGAAACTTTGAGCGGAAAAAGGTTCCGGGACTTTCTTCGAGATAATTCGCCAACACCAGGAACAGCACCATATTTCGATACACTGATCGAATCGAATGTTACAGGGCTCGTGGAGAGCACTGTAGATTTACATTGCAGAGTTAAAAATCTGGGAAATCGAACGGTGAGAAACACAAAAATTTATGAATTTTAAATTAATGTTTCCAGGGAATTGAATTGTTCCCAAAGTTCCGTGTCCCCGATTATATATAAAAAAATACCCTACCCAGCAAATTAGTGCAAAAAGCTCCGAAAGTCCGATGTATTTAATAATGGGTTAATACTAGTAGCAATTCCAATTCTTGTAATTGGTACAAACTCCATTACCCTAACTAAAATCAAATTGTATGAAATTTACTAAACATTTAATTTAAAAAAAAGATCAAAAGTATCCGCACAGTTAAATTTGCATTTATATGAACTCCAATGCTAGTTTCAGGAATGCTCATTTTACAATTTGATGTTGGATTTCGAGGTTTATTTTTCTGCTGAGCTCTATGTAGATTTTCGAGTAAAAAGAGTCATTTTAGCACTTGAGGTCCAGTTTTCAAATTGGATCAACTTTTCTAACTGCAGGTTTTTTTAAATTCACCCATCAACATTTATATTTGAATTTTGCCGTAAAACTATGGGTATTCAATTGCTACAATATTAATACTGAAATAATAGAAGGCATAGGAAATGTTGCAACTAATTTCACAATCAGTTACTTACACAATGTTAATTAATGGAATTTTATTCGGTTTACATGGAATTGATTGAGCAGAAATTTTCAGAGAAAAAGAATTGTTCTGTTTCGTTAGCTCTTAAAACAAATTCGGAAAACTGCCGAATTTGATGAATTATTCATCTGGTAAACAAAACCCCAATTTTATATCTGCTTCCAATGTTACTCATAGGAATTGGAAATATTCGCTTCGGCTTCTAAATTTATCAGGATAATCCGATATTAAAACAAATAAATAAATCGGATGATGGAGAGTGCATATGTTTCCATATTGATAAATATTATTTTGTCAACATAACTATTATCGCAATTTTGGTTTAACAAAAATTTCTGATTTTTATTAATTTATTTAAGACGCTTTGAAATTTAATACCTTTGCTATTTTTAAAAAGCAGTAAGAACTTTTATAGATGGACTAATCTGAAAAAGCTCGGTTTTTAACTGGTCACTTTGCCATTTAACCTCAAGTATTTAGCAAGCTCCGGAAACATAAATAAATTGGATCGCGTTAAGCTTCATTCGTCTGCTTTACTAGACTTTTGGGGCCTATTTTAGAAGTTCCGAAGCGTATTGTTAAAGTTATCCAAATTTTTTCCTGTTGTTCTTTTTCTTCAAGCCACATCTTTATTCAAACTTTTTAACGGCTCATCTAAACGATGACTTGTAAGCACTTTCTGTGAGTACAATATTATTTGTGGTTTCTTTTATTTTTATTGTCATTATTAGTTATCCGCGCTTTTGCTTCAAAGTGCAATTGACTTAATGACGTTGGTTTCTTGTAATGGTAAACTTTCTGATCTTCTTATGAGTCATGGGCTGATCAAACAAGTCTATGGTTTTCCATTTTTTCACATTTTCTTCTGAAATTATCCTATGTTTTTCAGATATGTATTTCGTTTCTATCTTTTGCATTTAATTGTATCACTTTTCGCCTTGCATCTAATTGAATAGACGTATGTATATGAATCTGACCGTATTTTGTTAACATCCCTTACTTTTATTCTTCTGTTTTTAAATTTATGAACGGTGTTCCTGGGTTCTTTTCTTGGTATAATTGTAACAGTTTAGTCGTCTAAATATATATATATTTATTAAATTTACGAAGCCAGTCACACCCTTAGCCGTCTGTTTAGTTGAAAGTACGACTTTTAAATTTCTCGATAGAATCACAACATTAAACAGAGTTATATTATCTTTTTTTGTCTTGTTAATTCTTTAAATCTCTAAAGATCCCTTACACGACTCATCTTTTAATGGCTGTGTAATTCGGAACATCTTTTAGTTTCAACAAACTCCTTTTAAGTGTTTATATTGCCGGTTGTTGGCTCCATTTGCAAATGCAGAGTAATCACAGATATGAATGTCTCACTGCAGTTATAAACCTGCTAATTACAACTTTCGTAATTGGCAAACAGACGTTCTTGTGCACATGCCGCCTTATTATTGAGTTAAGCTGTAAAAATTATGAAAAACGTCTAATCCTAGTTTAACACAATTGAAAGTTTTTCCATTCCGAAAAGTTTTATAATTTCATTAGTTAATATTTCTAACACGACGCAAGTTTTGGTAGTTGTTGCAGAACTTTCGCTTAGAGATCGTTTCATCCGTCAGCATCCCCATGACAAAGAAAATATTTAGCGAAGAAGGGCGGAAAAGAATTATAAAAGTAAAATATAGAGAGACAGCACTCGGACGTCATAATTGTGCAGCAGATTTTCGCAACGGCGAGAGATACTCTTATTAGAAAATCCATGCCGGCTTATCGCTCTTTTGAAATGCCGACAAAATATGGCACTAAGCGAAGCGCAAAATTAATATAATAAATTCTAACTAGGGCGTCCCATTAAGGTTATTTTAGAGCGAATCATTTCGCATCATAGTCAACTTTCAGCTGAATTTACTTCCCGTATATAAACAGAAGCTCATTTAGGACCAAATTGCTTCCGATTCCAGCACCATTTTTTTGAAATATGTTCAACAGTTATTTATGATGATTGTTTTTACTATTCACTGTGGTTCCGCAGCATAAATTTGCCGAAAACTGAATATACATGATACAAGACATTAGTCAAAAATTTGCATACCATTTAAAAAAATCAAGGAATCTGCAATTAGCTTCCAAGGCTGAGAGTTAAAACCTTAAAAGGTCATTGCCAACTCTACCATAAATTTATCTGGAAAAAGCATGGAAAAGTGGCAAGGAGCTTTACAGAGAATACTCATCCTAATGAGCGATGAAGTTAAAGTGTATACGCTTCAATTTTCCGGTGACAAAGTAATTCTGTTTCTCGACAAGAAATGTTGGCTTCGTTCAGCTAAAATGCAGTAAGAACCTGGTGGTTTCAGTATCGCCCAGAAATAGTGCAAGTGGCAATCATATACGTTTCAAGCAAATACCAAACAAAACATTAAGGAGAATTTCTATTATTAAATAGTTTTCAACAATAATGTGTATGTAGGACCGACTTACGCAAAATAATAATTACCTAGAATTCGGTTATTGATAAAGAACAATTTTTTTAGACAAAGCGAGGAGAGTATTCTTACTTAACGCGTAAGCTGAAATCGCTTCCCAATTAATTTTCACTGATCGCCGCTTTAAACTAAAAAACAGCCAGAACAAATGGCAATAGAGGAAGATTAAGCAAAATAAGATCATTAGTTATGCCCGATTTTTTTCACAGCTACTTTAATTAACTGTAATTTCAAAGTAAACCAATAAATAAAATAAAGTGCAGAAATAGGATTAATTTATAACTAATTTTTGAAAACTTCACCTCCCACAATTATACTGAGTGTATTATGAAGAAACCTTCTTGGAGGTAGTCTAAGTAAACCTGATTAACTTTCTTGATGGTTGATTGGTTTTTTAATAATTTTAGCTTGAACATGTGAGTCGAATCCTTTTAAAATATTTGCCTTTCCCCTTGAATCATCCTTTAGTAAACTTTCGCCTGTTGTTGTTTATTGGAAGCTAGATTTTACTACTATATCTACTACAATACGCAATCTGTATAAACTTTCAATCCATTTTATTCGATCGTAAATCTAGGCACTTACTTCGGACATAAAGAGCAATTAATAATTTTTCTTTATGGCAAGTATTAAAACCGAAATAATTGATTAACATAATAAAACATCGTGTTTTCCAGATTATTTTCAATAAATTGCGGCAAATTACCCATAAAACTTTATTTATTAGCTTTATGTTCCTGAAACTGCTCCTTCAGGACTTTAATAAATATGAATTTTGCGCTGGATCAGGTAAAAGTTTTGCTGGGGCTAAATAGCTAAGTGCATCAATTTGTTCGGCAAATTTATAGTTTATTTCACAAACTCTACATGATAATTGAATTCACTCAAATCTTCGAAAACTCCATCACACACTGCTACAATAAAACAACTTAAATTTAAATATTTCTGATAGTAGAAAATTTGTGATGCTGAATGTTTACAAGTAAAATAAGAACTCAACTGAAAAAAACACAGTATTTTCATGAATTTTTAATGTAAGAGAGGGGGGTTTACGGGGATGTACCCGTAAGTCCCGTACCGATTCAATAAAATTACAATTTAATTGACAGACTAGAAGCCAATATAATAACAATTAATAAAAAGCTGATATATTTCCGTTTGTGAAATTAAATTGCCAACATAAATACGAAGAAAAAAAGAACGGGAAATAATGTTCTACAATTTTGCATCGTTTCCCATTGCTCAGTTGTACTGTTGGAATTATTACACCTAATTAAACACGAACAACTTTTACCCGTCCA
Source organism: Dendroctonus ponderosae (assembly GCF_020466585.1). NCBI lineage: Eukaryota > Metazoa > Arthropoda > Insecta > Coleoptera > Curculionidae > Dendroctonus > Dendroctonus ponderosae. The sequence continues at coordinate 11,055,423 of NW_026018916.1, read as the reverse complement.
CGCGGCTGAAACTTATTAAATAATTTCAAAAGAATTTCTAAACTTCCATTCTTATTCTTTCAAGGGTGCAGAATAAAAATAAAAGGCATCTGCCAGGTAATCTAATTTACGACGAACCAGAAAAAAGAAAATTTTACACTTAGTTTAGTGCTTTATTATGGATATTTTTCTTTCGTATTATTTTCTAATGACATTGATATAAACGGGGTGTTGTTTCGTTTATAATGAGGCACTGCTCGAATTTGTGCGGCTTGTTTTTAATCAAATTAACAAATTGAAAATGCGAATTAACATTTTACATTTCAGGAATTGATGTAAAAATGGTCATTTATGGTTGGTTATTTATGACTTGTATATATTTTTTAACAAATTATACTTTTTCCAAATAATTTATATACAGAATGGTTCAATTTTCATCTTCAATACTTTAGTACATTTTATATCAAAAACATTACAGGGATGTCACTGTACAGAAGGGTCGAAAATAGTATTTTAAAGCCGCAAAAAGTATTGATTTCGAATTTTTGATCAATGCATGTTAGTTCCAACGGCTGGGAGAAATCCAAGAGCCGTTTACAAATTTTTGGAGGTCGAATCTTATTATACGGGAACTTTGAGGCATCCTCACAGACTTTTCTTAAAACTACATAGTTTTTAAGTGACTGCAGATTTATTAAAACCTTTAATTGTTAAACCTTCTAAAGTGTGAACAACCCACCCCTACTTTTCATCAGTGTGTTTTGTAAAAGAGCTTTTTTCGTTTTATTTCAAAACTCTTTTATAATCCCAAATTAAATTTTGCTATGGTTGAGGACTAAAATAATACGTTACGCAAAATCTGTATAAATTATCGAGCAAGATTAACCGTTTTTTGGTCGTTCATGCTCAACACCACAAAGTGGAAACTGACAACATTTTCAGACCCACTTTTCGTTCCACTTGATCAGAAATTGCGCAATCTTGTTGCAAAGATCCGAACTCTTTGAGCCGTTAATCTAAATCCGCTTCTATTAGCTCACTTCAGTGTTTCAATCTTTTTCGATGCTTTTAATAGAAGAACATAATTTAGTAACGTTTAGTTACGATAAGTTTGCATATAAATCTGTTTGCAATTATTATTTTTGGTTTCATTGAACAATAGTTTAAAATCATAAAAAGCTCTTTTTGCATATTTTTTAAATAAAAATTTAGATGATTCAGAAATTTCGGTTTAAAATGTTTTTACTACAGAACTGCGAACAGCTTTCTTATGATTTTTGGCTGGTTCACTTCATAACAGCTTTCATCCATTGGGGTTTATTTAATTGTCGATAATTTTCTCAAAATTGAACTAAAACCTTTGTCGGGTTTACAATTCGACTGACCGAAAATGTTTATTTCAATAATCGGATCCATTTGTCGTTTACTGTTGTGTCAGTGTTATAACGAATGCAATTAATGTTTAGCCAGGATGAAATTCCAATATAGGACAGATAAAATCGGCCTAGCGACACGAACATTTGTGGCATATATTAAATAAATCGAAACACATATGGAGAACTCGGCTGGTTTGATGGAATTTAAAACTGTACGTCCGTTTTGTCCGATCTCAATTTGCCAGGCGGTTTCTGTCTGTCTACTAACAACAATATTCGTTGTCGGTGGCAAAAATATGCTTTGACATGGAACAGTTCGATTTAGATGAATAATTACAGTTTTCACCTAAAGAGAATGTTAAAGGAAATTGATCGCTTTACGAACAATGTCTTTGGTAGGAGGTTATTTCGCTGGGATTTGCTTGCGAGATTTATTAACTACATTAAACGTATATCCATACCTAGACGCTCCTTTGATACCAGATAGCACCTCATAACTTAAAGCATTATAAGGTTAACTTCAGTGTAGTTTTCAGTCCATTTATCATGGCGAGACGTTTGAATGAGGAGTCTTAAGCTCGAGTTAGCTTCACGTGCTCAGTATTATTATATGTCGCCGTGAAAGGGATTACTTTCGAAACATTTGGATGGATAAGTTGTTTCATCTCAAAAACAAACTTTGCGCTCCATCTCATTGCCGAATGTAAAGAATTTGCTTTCAACAGCACTGTTAAGTGCAGTCAATGTTAATGATGTGCAGTGATGTTAATATGAACTCATCGTTGTATTGCAATATTCTTTAAATTAATAAGTGGATTTATCTGTTGCCGGCAATGGATATTTAACCAGATAAAACAATATCAAACATTCTAAATTGGTCAGTAGAGTCAGTTCGGTAATATTCCAGGACACTCTTGAATAATATTGTACGTGAATTATAATTTCTCGAAGTACCTGAGGCGTAAGCTTACTCTTTCCCATACATTTGATATTCGCCAACATTAAAATACAGAACTAACATTTGCACAGGCAAGTTGTTTATTCGCCGAATAATAATCTGGAATCCTTCAAATCCAGTTTCAGGACATGCGTGTGTTTGTTCAGTAATCACATTGAGCAAACTAACACACCTGCATTTTCGGTAACGGGCTGAAATTTTAATTGCATGCCATCTCAAACAGTTTTGCGCTGCGCTGCTAAGAAATATGCAAAGTACCTCCTTTCTGAATGGTGTGATTTATTGCTCTAAGCTAAATGTTGCTAGAAGAGATAGATATCTATAAAATTCAATTTAGATGGTAAGAAAAGAGTGTAGGGCGAAAATATGCGATAGAATCGCATCTCATGCATTCCAGCTTGGAGAATTGTACTGATAAAACTCAAATGAACGGGAAAATGAGCAAAAAGTAGATAAAAGATTTTATTCAGTAGTAGAAATTCACATTTATGCTGAAGTAATGAAGCTGAAATCAGGTCAAGAATAACTGGATAAACCTTCGATGTTCTTCAGGTCAAAAATATTTAGGGGGTCCAGTTAATGTACAGAGTGATAGAAATTGCCCTGAATATCAAATAAATTGAGCTTTAACCATTGCCGGTCGGCAAACGTTTCGAAAAACTTCATTTAGGATATCTTCAGTTTACAATCGCACATTCAATACGACGTAGATGACTTGATGAAATCATTTGAGCATAGGCAAATTTTGCAAAGCTGTTTCCATCCAAACCACTAAACATTACGTGGATGAAGTCAGCATAAACACACGCCGGGCGCGTTTTCCGCTCAACCATGTTCCTTAATGAAAATTAAATTAACTGTGTGCAGTTATAAATCGTTTCCGGCAAAGAGACAATGGCGTCCGAGATAAAATTTACTAAAATGAAAATAATTTTCAAGCCAGAAGGTTCGAGATACATTTTAATCTTCAAGTATAGCGTACATCTGAGCTGCATTGAAGAAAGGGGCATTTGATTCTGACTTTGTTAATGAGATTAAGCATGTTAGGGTTTTGGTGTAAATAATTAATTTTGACATACTATCCTAGCAATAAACCTACTTTCGATCCAACGTTCCAAAAGATGTAAACAGCAGTAACATTCGTATATACAAGTAAATCATCTAATCAATACAAATCACGTAAAAGCCTCACAAAAGCTATCAACCCTGCAGAAAGGGTTTTTGACATAAAAGCATATCCTGTAGTTATACGTGCACAATATGTTTCAAACTATTTTATTACAGTTACTATACTGGCGGGGTCATAAAAAGTGCCTTGAGAGGAAACGTAATTTGGGTTGTAAGAGACACAAATAAGATTCTGACGATACAGACGGCAGACAGAAAACCGCTTATAGGATTTATGTCAAACTGTTTCTATACGTTACAGATTTTTACACAAAAGCTTTAAACCCCTCTTTGAAAGCAATGTAAGTTTTCCGAAATGTGTGTTTTCTTCTCATCTTACAAATAATCAAAGTGCATCAATAAAGTTGATATCTGGTAATAGAGGTGTCTAAACAAATTGTTTCACCCAGACTTATTCAACTCACATCGTGTTGTATTGCGACCTGTTTTGTTTTTTTTTATATTTTTTTTCTCAGCAGCAGATTATCTCCATTAAAGTAATAATTATGAATCAAGGTTTCGTCTTCAGGGACAGTCAAAACATCGATGCAGCAAATTGGAAGATATTTATTAAATAGACTTGCCCGCCTCTCAAGAACAATCTTTTGTGAAACGTAAAGACCCTATCGCATTTCAGATGAAAATTTGTTCCAGTATTTTAAGTCTATTCAATTGATTGCTCCTTATTGCTTATCCTTTCATGCCTTCATTTATATTTTTTATACCAAAGATTTGGTATAAAGATTTGGAGTGGTCGCTTGTTTTTATACCAAAGATTTTCTTATAATGTCTTTTGTCGGGTATTTTAATGCTGATTGTTGATTTTACATGTTTTTTCTGCCATTTTCCCCAAATCAGTTAATTAAGAGGTACAACTTACCTAGGTTTTAAATACTTGCTTTTGCTGTTTTGGTATCGCCGCATATAAGAACTGTTTAGTTCTACTGAAAAGTTTTAAATAATTTTTTCAGTCTAACAAATCATTTAAATCCACTTGATACTTTTATGCAAAAACTGCAGAAAACTTTAAAGTTGAAATCTTAAAATGGGCCTGAGTTAAGCCTGAACTTATTTATAACCCATTTCTGATAGTGCACAAAGCTTTTCACTCTATATAAAGCTGACCTAATATCACTCCAAAATTGAACACAATATGAAGTGTTGGTTTTATTTTTGCTGCGTCGCAGTTTAAGCAGTTAAAATTGTGCAATCGAGCTTCAAAATATCAAACAAAAACATTAAAGCTGTTGAACGATTATAATCTGCAAAACGCTTTCGAAACAATTCATTAAGTACAGTTATATTATAATATCAATTTGCAGAAGGCGACAAACTCGACGCGTATTTAACGTAGAGATCCGTTGAAATTTCTTTTAAAAATGGTTTTAAATAGCGAAGCTTTACGAAAAGAAAAAGGAAGTACATTATTTCTTTTGTGCTCTAAACTCTGGGATTTTCATCTTTTAAGGTCTACTATTTTTCCGCTTGGAAAATCTCATTTGATGGGATTTTGTATAAATGAGTGGAGACTGACGAATGCTTAAATGAGGATAACGATTTCAATAATTATTTTCAGCAGAAATTTTCAAATTTGATCATCGTCAAGTAATTGAAAACTTATCGAGTAGAATACGACACCGATAAATTTGAAGAAAGACACGCAAACAGTTTGCTTCCAGTTTTTAGTGCAACGACTGCGGATTATTGCCTATAGCTTCTCGTCGCTTCATTAGCTTTGAACTCCAATGAACTCCAATGGAAAATATACGTAATTTGTGCATGACATGAGAGATAAAGTTGCTTTGCTTTCCAGCTCTAAAATTTGCATCATATCCGGCTTAGGTAAAGAAATTCCGTTTTCCATACCTTATCTAGCACATTTGCTGCTAAAACTAGCGCACACAAACCAACTCTAAGTGCACTTCTTACGCGAGATGGCGGCAATAAACGTATTAACATTTGCATTTTATCCCGAAATAAGGCCACAAGAACTTTATATCTTCACCAACTTTCTCGAATAATTTAAATAAAACATTTTAATCCTGCTGTGCGTTTCCTAAGGTACGAGCAGAGTTTTTCCCGTTTGTTCCGTGAAATATTTCATGATCTAAAAAACAATTTTTTTACCCTAAATCAGACTTTATTTATCAACATGCTAGGCTATGGAACAGGCTAGGAAACAACGATTTTATTTTCCATGTAATCGCAAACTTCAGTGTGTTTGTTCCAGTTTTGAAATCAGCCCGTTGAGCACGTAACTGCTAATTGACCCAATTGTGTCTGAAATCAACTAGCTCGAAGAGTTTGCTTCTTAAATTGCCTTCAATTAGTAATTCTAAACCACTTAATACAGCGGCCACTTATGCTTTTTGATGCAAAACTTCTATTGTGAGCGCTAAAGTTGTTTAGAACTACCGCAGCGACAATGGACTATAACAGGATATCTTGTAAACAGCATCCCTCGAGATTCTATTGAATACACCCAGAGGCTCTTAAGAGGTCTCTCAGTTTCCTGAAAGGAACTCTTGGCGCGTTATTTTAAATATGCACTTCGGGAAATTATATTTACAACGAAGGAGCTAAACCAGTTAATATCAGCAATTAATTGAAGATTGATTAAATCTATCAAAACACGATATGCTACCCGCAAATTTATCGATTGCTTCTAAACGGGAGCATGCACTAAACAGTAAGTTTACGACCGACAAATTTCATTGAAACAAACATTTAACAACAGACTATGCTTCCTCAGACCCTTAGACTTGAAAAAATACTTACGTTATAAGAAAACCGAGTGTTTTATCAAAACGGCTTGCTGGAAGTTATTCTCCAACCAGAGACGAAGCATATAAAGGAAATAAAATTAAATTTGTGGCTCGTTAGAAAAATCATAACAAGAATAGTTTTCAATGTAAACAAACAACAGTGGATTTTTCAAAAAGTTGAAGTCGCGGTCTAAATGTGACTCAGAAAAAATGGTGCTCTTTTAAGTTTGTATAATATCTCGATACACCCAATAGAAAAATGTAAAGAAGACAACCAAGAAAATAAGATTGACATGGGCTTAATTGTTTAAAAGATGTCTTCCACATTGCTTTCAGAGCGCATTCAAATATTTTACTAACGTCCAATGTTATCAATGTGTTGGGCAAATATTCAAGCGGCATTACTCGAATAAATTTTTGCCCATAAGTTTGAAGCCACAAGAACACTCACAAGTTACCTACTTCATAGAAATAAGGACGGTTTGCTCAGTTGTCGGTTTTTTAAAAAATAATCTAATAAATATTCTATGTAAAATGAATATGCAGCAAGTGGTTCATTAATCGCTTCATCTGGTTATCCATATCCAAAACCTTTTAATTGTTCCTAACTAGCAACTTATGCTATTAAATCTATGTACCAAATGCAATACTAAAGAAGAATTTTTTAAAACAGTCTAATTATCAAATCGATATATCCGATAAATCTGGTATCGGATTGTAAAAATGATCTCAACATGACCACTGGAACGGAACAACAACACGGAACGGACAACGTAACGGTTTTCAAACATTCCTATAATTTAAAGTAGTTAATGATCTAAGAATCATGAAACTCGCTCAAAAATTAGGTTTATCACAGCTTTTCTGGTTTTAGTCAATATTATTGTTCGTGTTTCATCATTAAATTTCTCATTAACTTAAAAAGTAAACCAGGTTGTACTGCGACAGCATAGAAGGGTCCAAAAATTACCAAAATACCAAGACTTTTAAAGAATAAGAAAAATAAATTTGTTAAAAAATGTCAAACTCTAATAATATAATAAAGTCACATCTTAAGTTTAGAAGTCGATTTGAAAATTGCTAAACTATAATTTCTTCATATACGAATCTGCAAAAAGGTACATCTATTAAGAGGCCCAATAATGCAGATTTACTCACGAACAACAAAGCTACCCACTCGGTGAAAAGCAGCCGCAAATCTAATACAGCAATCACGAAAACTTGGCTTCAAATTTGTTAAGTTGTTCCGTTCCCTCAATTTTGGTGTGTGTCTCCAAAACGATACTTTGCCTTTCCTTCTTTTTATCATCTTTCTCATTGTGCTGTTGTAGGAGACTAAAGATATATTCGTCAAGCCACTTCAAAAATCCTGGAAACTTTGCTTGTTCTTCGAAATTTCCTGTCGAAGTTAAGCGCTATTTGGGAAAAACACCGTCTAACTATTTGTGGCACGTTTACCCTAACTTTTAATAATTTCAACCATAAAATATGTTGTTAAAGTTTGACTCCTTAATCATTAAATTTAATGTTTTGCGCTGCTGGTCACAGAATGGAAACCTTGATGCATGTACGTATCATTTGTTGCAGCATGCTCGAATGGGTCCCCATTTATTTCAAAGCTCTAATAGCGATAGTTTACTTTATTTTTTGCGCAAATCGTATTTCAGATAAAGTACATAATGTTTCACACCTGTGTCTTTTGAAATATCCTGGTTTAACTTAATTCAAGCATAATTTATTTATTAAATTTATGTTTTTAATAAAAACACGGTCTAAAGACGTATAAAATTCGTTTGAAATGTGTGTAAATATTTTGAATTGAAAGTCAAAAAAGAATATTGAATTATCTCTATTTTCAGTCTGACCTACATAAAGAAGTCCATGATTTTTCATTTTCTTGCGGATCAACGCTAAAATGTAAATTCGTATAGAAATCGTCTCTTACAATGAAGAATCCATCTACTGCATCACGACTTTTATAAGTTTACCTTTTTTGCCTTGGATGATGATTAGGAAATTTCACTCGCATTCGAATAAAATTCAATGCAAATAGTAAAAGTTGAAACCCCGAGAGGGTGTTAATTTAGTTCACCTTTAAACCCAGAATGCTAACAATGTGTTTTGTATACAAACTTTGCATTGTTTCAATTCCACTATAGAATATATTATTTCGCACATTTGCCAGTGAAATTACCTCACGCAATCCGGCTTTTAGTGCATTTCTTTCTAGAGAAAATGGCAGTAAACATCTTGAGATTTGCATTTTATCTCAAGGCAAGGCAAAATAAAACACGATCCATGCCGGGAATATATTTCTATTCGCTCTGTTCTAAAGAATATTTATGTGCTCATTATTTATATGGATATTGTTTTACATATTGAGGTATATTTTCTTTCAAATGTATGCATCTTATTTGCAACAGCATATTGGTTTTTGGTTAAACTCACCAGAAGTAAAAATGGTGGAACTACTTTTGAACATTTTCATCCATTGAAGTCAAGTTAATAGTAATAAGTCCAAACACTTTAACAAATACTTCTTTCTTTTGCTTAAACTGTTTTGTGTCTGTAAATACAAAACGAATCACATTTCTCCAAACTCTCCTCAAACTTTTCACTTGCGGCAAAATTAAATAGAGCCCAGCTTAACTTCGTCATGGTAGTCAATTATTATGTCTATGGCTATAAATATCTTAATTGAACGGATCTGTGATTTGAGCACTTTAAATCGAAATAGACCGGCCTGTTTGTCGTTACATCAATCATTCCTGTCCAAATCCACAATTACAACAAATCCCGGCTTAATTTCAAGCCGAGAGATAGAAACAGAACTGAATCCCGCAATTGATTCAGTTTCTTACCGATAAAAATTACCTTTAGAGGCAATAAATCGCAGAAATTGACACTGGATCTTTTGGATGTAGCTGATTATGGGACTTCTATTGTTCAAAGATACACATTTACAAAAATTTGAGGAAAAATTAATTCGCAGGCACTTAACTGAAGTAAGCTGCATCAAATATTCTAAGTAAACTTCTTGCTTCCCAACTTAATCTACATGGCACCGCTTATTATTAACTGGCAGCCCAGATAATAGAACAACGTATTATGCATTTAATCAGTCATTGTTGCTCAAAGGAGACAAAGACATTTTGAGTAATATGTTGTCTAACTAAAGTACTTTAACCAGTTAATGTTGGAAGGCTTTCAGTTTAACAGTTTAAGCATATGCTAAAGTCACTTAACTATTTTGTCCGACGAGTTGGAAAGTTTTATTAAATTTCTGCTAGCACCCATGGTTAGTAGAATTGTCCAATTGTTTCAGTGATATGGCCTAATTAATAACAACTTGCTATGAAAGTGAGAATAATGAAACGCTCCAATTGAATTCATTATTGTCCTATGAAAATAGTAACCATCCGATTTGGTAGATTCAATTATTTAATTGAACATTAATTGCAGCTTACATTTCTAAATTAGGATTAGTAATTGATATTTGCGGTATTTATTTATTGTTCAATTATCTATTCGTTTTCACTTGCCTATTTATTTCGGAAATCAGTTCTAATTATAAAGGCTTTCAAGAGATTTTGGTGTATTTGTTAGCACAAATTTGAAAAAATACACAGCTTGATGTTTGTACAACTGCGTAAAGTTACACATTCAGTTTGGTCGTAAGCTTCAGCCATTTTTAAATTATACATGCATGCAATTGGGTCAGTACAACTGCGTAAGCGTTCAAGCAAACCACTTCTGAAAATGCAAGCCACACCTGCTCGCGAAACGTCAGGAAGAAATTCTACCGAACGACGGTCTAAAAACCCAAAAAACCCAATAGTTTCAAGGAATGGCCTCGAAAGTCTATCTCTTTTGTTTAACGAGTGTTTTATGTCAATACTGGTACGACTCTATGTTTATAGACATTGAATGAAAATTATTTGATGCTGCTTATTGCATATTTTAACTGAGGCCAGTCAACCTTCAAAGTTTGTTTATTTCTTTAAGCAATGCTGCAGTTTTGTTCACTTTATTCAAATACGTCAAGTTCAGTTTATTTTTGTTCTAGTATGCCTAAATGTATGCGGTCCGCATTTAGAGATTCTTGATCTTCTCTGGTGTATTGCGGTCGCTTCTTCCAATAGGTGTTTAAATTGTTTTGTCCACTATGAGTTTGTTATACCATTCAGACTAGCTCTCTGTTTGTTGCTTGTGCTCATTGCTTTTATGTTTTTTTCTGATTTCTGCTGATACTGCCCCTAATGTTGGATGAGGTGTTACTTTTTTTTGTAGTCTTTTGCTGCTGACATGCCATTGTCAAAATGCATTATCTTCGTTTTTAATTTAATTTCTTTATTTCGTACTTTTCTTGAGTCTTTATTTCGTACTTTTAGAGCTATTTTGATTTATCGTTTTCAAGGGTCTCATAATCAACTTTTTTGAATGGTATTTTATATTTAAAATGTCGATTATAACTATTAATTTTTTTTGGACATCCAATTACCTTTTGCTCTAAGGTAATAATTTGCTTGCACAAAACAGTAAATCTGAACATGCACAGACTCAAATCCTAGATTAAAAACAGCCCACATAATTGGGAACCAGTTACAAAAGTTTCTTGAAACTTCATTGGCGTGAGTAGGTATTTATTTTTTTACAAACATCTTGTTGGGTATTTCGCCTCAAAAATTTTTTTGAGGACGAATTTCCTCACGTCTTCTATTACAGATTGATAAATAGTGCTCCTATTTCGCAATAAGAACGAATTATTTATCAAAAAGTAATCAAGAACTATCACCTAGAGGGTATCCTGCGACACACTTAGCTGTAAGAGAAAATTCCAATTAGTAAAGAAATTAATTTGAAAAATTATCTTGACATTTCGAAAGCTATTTTCTACGATCGTTATCAAAAGAACCTAAATGAACCTAAAAAAGAGTATGTAAATAAATTGTGTAACAATAGTAGGATAATACATTATATGAAAATTCGCTCTGATAATTCGTCTGTGTAATGTGTTATGCGACTTTGACTTAATCTCATTGTTTAGATTAATAAACGTAATGTTAATTAATAATTTTAAACGTAAAATTAAAGAAAGCGCACTAATTTTACTAAATCAAAATAATTGTGTTGCTTCATGTTCATTTAATTTAAGTCATACATGGTTACCAATGCT
>NW_026018916.1:11026368-11043563 GCF_020466585.1 Dendroctonus ponderosae | reverse complement strand
AAAGTTTGTAAAAAAATGAATCCGCCTCAACAATATAGAACTTATCTAGGTATTTATTGTTTGAAGAAACTAAAAAATCGGCCAACCGTTCCAATTGTCGGTTTCGATCGCAATCTGGCTCATATTGAAATCACTCCACCTCCATTTAAGTTGTTTTTCTTCTCCTGCTAATACACACATTTAAAATGTTGCTCTAATTCCCACATTCTCAAACTCTTATCAATCAATATAAAAATACTCGCTGAAAATTGTATCTTAACGTATTTGTTTGAATACTGCCTAGACTATGGCGATCCACCCAGCTTGGTACATAAAGTACACAGGTTTATTATTAATTCCAATCCCATGTGGAATAGAGTTAAACTGTATCGAAACCGTTACAACTCCCTTAATCAGCAAAACTCGGTAATTGGATTTTCCTTGTCTTTATAATTGTATTTACTCCCAACGATCCAAGTAGTAACTGCCTATAACCTTTATCGAGTAAAAGTTCTGGGCTAATTACATAAATGAAATATTATTATAATATTACTAGAGGTCCTAATAACCGATCAAAAACGAATGTGCTACATCTTATTTTGAACACAGCTCAAAAGCATTTAAAATTGAAGGATTACGGCCAAGTTTTCTCTGAAAGGGAAACTCAACGCAGGAAGTAACTATTCGTTTGAAAAGCCAGCGCGAAAATTATGTTTAAGGATGAATCGTCGAAATTTACCTAAAAGCCACAAGGAAGTTGTAGGCTTTAATTTGCTGTGTAAAGAAGGGTTCTAAATTTCACCCTAAAGTGTCGCACTAAGAAACGTAGTAGTCCTCAGGAGCAATATAATTTTCCACTTTTAACTGGATTTTATTTCTCCTGGTTTCTGTTCGAGGAAAGTAAATAAACTTCAAACTTGCCGCTCAACGTCTAAAGTAAACTTTCGTTGGTTCATATTTATCTAAGCTCCTTGGCCTACGTAATAATTAGTATACGTCTTCATTCTGTTGCTTTATTTGCTTTGAAACTTTTAATCTGCGGATCAATGTCGATTTTATATTTAGCCTGGTTCTAATTAGTATTGTTCCAAAGATATTAGCGCCTATTAAACATAAGAAAGTGCTCTATATTTCAAAAAATATGTTTTATCTGTTTATTTCTGTTTATTTAACTATATATGTTCGTAGTTTTCATCATTATAATGAAGATAAATGATTAAACGAAATAGAAACATGTTTTTTAATCTTTGAGAGAATAGGACGGGTATTAGGAAAATTAATGGAATTACTAGACTCTAAAATTTGAATAAAAATCGTTGCTGAGTGTGCAATTAAAAATGCAAAGCGCTTTTCATTTTCATAAATTCACATTTTATTTAGGGAAGTCTCATATATATTTAAAGCCGGATATTTCAATCTTATCAACAGAAAAGTACCATCGTGTTCACCATTTTATCAGCTGGAAGCAGGCCAGCATGGAAACCGAGTTGAAAACGTCTTTTACACCAATAAAGGATCGAGGGAATGAAGTATAAACATTCGGTTGGTAGCTGCTACTTTACATTCCACCTTTTCGGTCAAAATATGAATTCTGAAAATGTAAATGGAGAAGCTGAATACCAACCTAAATTTCCTTTTAATACGTCTGCAGGTGCCACGAATATCTGCATTTTCCTTCCCCAGGATTTATATAGCAAAACGCATCTTAATTGGAAGTAAAATCTGGCTTGAACGTTAACATTAGAAGGTGAACATTTTAAAGTTTTTAACTTTTGAAAGTTACCAATAAATCAAATATAATAGGCAAGTCTATAAAGTATTTGACATAGAAAGCTGTTTCTCAATTTCTTCGATAAAAACAGTTAGAAAAGGTGTTTTTGCGTATTTCGATGAAGTATAGGATTAAATAATAATTTACCCACGCAAAAACACTGCTTGTTACCGTTTGCAAAGGTGTTCACTTTGAGAGCAGAGCTTTCAATCGAAAGTCCTCCGCAGTTTGAATGCGTGAAAAATATAAGTTAAATGAGCTCTTAAAAATTATTGCTAATTGGCTTTAGAAAACAAATTGCGTTTGATGTTTTTATTCCACCGGAACGTAGATTAATTGTAGCAAACGCTCTCAGGGTGCAGAAGGATTTTCTTCATGCGAGCTGAAAGCATACAAGTTAAAACAAATAATGTTGCAAAGCGCTTAATATAAAGGAAAATCTATTATCTGTTCAACTAGTTTTGTTGACACTTATTAAATATACAAAATCAGCGACACATTTTCCGGACAAGGATACAACTGGTGGAATTTTGCCAAATTTATCGCTGCGACGTGGGGGATAAATCAGAAAACTTATCTTGGCTTGGGCATTTATTTTTTTTTTAAGTTCAATTTACTTTTTAATTGCTTGCCGGCGGCCAAGTTCTAGCCAACGTGGCTAATTTTTAGATTTCATTCGGCAACCGAGAGGAAATAAAGTTGATTTTGGTTCAATCAAAAATAAGTCAACATTTCTTCGAATATGTGTCGCAACTTCGAGTATTTACTTTTTAATTTATATTGCATTAATAATAAAAGTTGTATAACTTACTAGAAGCAAGTCAAGAGTTGGTGGACTTGTGGCAATAGCGCGCAGAAATAATTTGAATAGTAACTAAATATGTAAAAATTCTAACAACGTTTAAAGAAAACTCGAATAAATGTACGATTATCATTTCCATTTTTAAAAGACTGTTATTAAATTTTGTTGCATTTCGCTTAAACATTGAAGCTCGCTTTGCAGGAAGCAAAAGCTGCTGCAACAAGTTAACTAAGCGCATCCTTTTTGCGGCTGCAAACAAAGGCAACGCAAGTATGTATAAAGAAAATTTTGCTGAAACATATAGGACCGATATTAAACATTGTTTCAAGCTAAGTACCATCCTATTTTCTAGCAACTAAAACAAAACAACATACGCTGCATACTAAATCGCCTATTTTAGTTGTGGACTACGCAAGGTTAAAGCTATATGTATTATTAAAACAAGGTTTACTTTGCAAAGCTTGCTGGCAAATTTAAACTTAAGTGGTTTGAGGCTTATAGTCAGCAATAACTGCTTGCGGTTTCTTAGCGTTAATAAGTTTGTTCGTTAGGTGGGAATATTTACATAGTTATGAAAGTATTTTAAAGGAATCGTTGTTAGTAATCATGTCTTTTTATTTGAATCTGCTGAAATGCTTGCAACTTATTCTCAGTCACAAAAAGCTGCATTTTTGTATATTTACCGATAAGCAAAGTTTCCGGAATTTTTATTACCTTTTTTACAATGCAAAAAAGAATGTAAATAAAAAGTTAATTAAAAAAATCGACTATAAATAAGTTTTGCTGTTCAAAGTGTTATTTTGGCACTATTTAATTGCGAATCTCAAACGGGAATAAAATAATCAAATGTAATTTAGTTAGACATTATTGGATTATAAAAGTCAATTTGTTCGAAATTCATTTGTGCATGCATCGGAAGCAATAACTCTATGAATATATTTGGAAAATAACTCTATTTGGCAACTGTCCCGTTATCAAATAGAATTAAAATTACACAGTTATTGATATCACTTGTAGCAATTCAAATCAGTCGGTAGTTTATATGTATTTTATTTATTTTATGATTTATTTCATGTTTTTGCTGTTCGAGTTTTTGTAAAATGCTTAATTCAGCTCTGTTACGAATTGATTTCCCTCAAGCTTCTCAAGGCTTTTCAGTAAACAACTGGCCGAATTTCAGTTGAGAACTTTAAAACATACGCATTCAACCTTAACACGTACAATGAATTTGTATGATTAAATAGAATTCGTTAATAACGAGATAATTTGCAACTTGAGGGGGTCAACAGGTCGGCTTCTTCAAGCTTTACTTTTCAGATAACCGATAATTGAATAATTCGGTAAGCGCAAAGTTATGCGGCGTAACTCAGTCTTGTTGAAACCAAATATTTATTTTGTGAATTCTCGGATTTTCCTTTGCAAAAAACAACGTTGGGATAATTTGATATATTTTTCTTGCCTTTGTGGAAAATTGGCTTTTGCTAAGAATGATGCCATAAATGCTTAATTGTTAAAGTAAAATTTAGATTCAACTAAAATTGTTTCTTCTGGGCAAGTCTAATATAATTAGTAAACGCACATAATCCTACCATATTTTTACGGCAATAGCCATAGAATTTTTTTGTCTATTTTTCTAAGGTTTGTCTAAGGTTTGTTCAGCGTCTGACGGAAACTCCAATTGTTTTCCGCTCTATATCTACCTTTCTGTCGACGATATTTTGTAACTTTCTATAGAAACTAGCAAAAAATTTAGTGCTGTTCTTTAATACTTCTCCAAAAATTACACGTCTTAGTGTTAGTTAAGCTGCTAGCAACAAACAAAGCTTTACAATCCCCATTTCCCTTTGTTGCAGGTTTCTTGGGTGAGACATCGAGATATCCACCTTTTAACTGTTGGTCGCTATACTTATACGTCTGATCAACGTTTTGAGGCAAAACATACCCCACATACAGATGAATGGACTTTGAGGATACGGTATGCGCAAAAGAAGGATTCTGGAATCTACGAGTGCCAAATTAGTACAACTCCTCCAGTTGGAATTCCTGTCTATCTAACTATTGTGGGTAAGTGAATTTGTACTTGACTCAAGACTAATTTGAGTATTTCATTCGAGTTTTGGAGTACCTCATATGTTAACCAAATTGAAGCTGGGTTATTCATGAATATGAGCTGTTGATAAATTATTTTTCTTCTAGTTCAGAATGTTCGTATAAAACTATGAAATCGTTATGGGCCTTTTGATTTTAACTAGAAACTCTACTAGGAAAACCTATGATAGAATTGTCGAAGATTCTTGATTGGACCGCATATCCGTGACACACTTTCTCAATGATTTTAGGCTACTAACTTCTTCTACATTAATTATCGAAGCCCACAATTAGTTATTGGTCTTAATTGATTTAAACTATATTTATTGAATCTTGTTTCCGAGTTAACAATACAGAAAAAAGTAGAGCAACGAGTTACAAACAGATTTTATCAGTCTGGATCAGGCACTGAATCTATTCCAGAGCAAGTAAATAATTAACTGCTTTGACAAATTCGCTGTATGGAGGTAGTTTTGGAAACTTTCTCAATTTAGATCCATTAGAGGAAATAACAACACAATTAGACCACCTAAATTAAGTTTAATCTGGTTCTAAACTGACAAATAGCAATTAAAACAAGAATTGCAATATGAGGTAGGGTTTCGGTGTCGTGTTTTCAGAAATATAATCCTATTTTAACACATGTTAACCTAAACGAGCATAAGTTATATAAATGTTTATGTAGTCGTTACGACCATTAGAGACCCTAAAAATTTTGTTTTAGGAATTGACCGATTTTTGTTTTAGATAACGTTGCTGCAGCTCTAGTATTATCACACATTGAATAAAACTTCTTAAATGATTTACATTGATTTTGTGTATTTAAGGAAAAAGGATTTTGTGTATTAAAGTTTTTGTGCGAGTTATTTAATATACTTTTCCCTGCTGCTGGCACAATTTCCATCCCTTATTCAAAATATGAGTATTTATTAATTACAAAGCTGAAATGACGCCACAAAATGACGCATTTTAATAGACAAAGCCATCAAACAAAAGTAGCGATATAACAATGTGCTCAGCTTGAATTGCTACTAGGCAGATGCTTCCATTAAAATTGCGCTTTTAGAATCAGACTGGTAGAAAATCTAATAATAAAGTTAAGCTCGAGCATAATTCTGATGGACTCTTGCTGAATGCATTTACGAAACACTTAGTGTCTTCGAAACGACATTTTCACTTTGAAATTGGTGTTTTGAAGGCGAATGTTATTTTATGTTAATCGGATATACAAGTGTTGTCAAGGGGTTTTGCAGATCTAGAGTAGAAAATTCTGTAAAATAGCCGCAATAGGTTTTAGGATCTTTGTCTTTTGATTTAGGAGAAAGTGTGTGCCCAACTTAATAGCAATTTGTTCGTTTTCCATAAACTGTGCACACGCTTTGGATACCAAATAGAAGAATTATTGACTTCAGCTGATTCATTCAAGTCCTCTGCAGAGCTTAGCGCAGTTTGAATACAAATTACGAATAACTCCAAAAATAAAACCTAAAAATTACTTTAAATCCTGTTGAGCAAAATATTTCAGTCAATGAGTAGTATTTTCCGAAAAGGGTGAATCCATTTACTTAGTTTAAAATACACAAACTGCATAGTTCCTTAATGGATATTAAACCGAGAAAACCAAGTGGCTTTAACATTTCACAGAATTCGAATCTACTCGACAGTTTCCATCTCTGCAGTGGAATGGAAAATAATAAAATTCAATCTCGAAGGCAAAATATTTTCTCCGAATTTCCGACATAAAGTATTACTCGAGCTGCAAAGCTTCGCAAAAAAATTGAAACATTTCTTTCGGTTGCACCCATTTATTATCAAAATATCCGGCGAAAAGAAACGGTTTTGACGGAAACAGACTTTGAAACCACGAGAGCACTTAAAATTTCTCATCGGTATAGTTTGAGGAAATTAGCTTCCATGAATATTTTTCCATTAGGCGAAAGAAATGTTTTATTCACGATGAAAACCATCTTCATTCAATTCACAACCACTCCAGATAGTGAAATATATTATCTTGAAGAATTTGATATAAAATAGTTAATGGAACAAATGTTCCTTGAATCTTAATCGTACTAATGGCAATTAGGTGCGAATATATATTTTTTGCGTCTTAATATGAAAGTTATAAATATTGCAATCCTGCTATGAATGTGAGAAGTCAGTCAGAAGCGCAGCAGTCAGTTAATTTCCATTCATCTTTTTATCTCTTTCAAAAAAAAATGTTAATTTCAATTTCCTCGCTCCAAGCTGAAACTTTAGACGAGAACGGGAAATATTCTCCACTACATTATAATTAGATGTTAGCTAAGCACAAAGCCAGCGCCGTATATTAAAAACAGCAACAAAAAATAAAATCAACCGCTAATGAAATTAGGGTTTGGCCTTTATTTCAATTTCAAAACTTCTCTCTACTTAGTTTATGAAAGTTTGGGCAGCGAAAATTGCATAATAAATCACAAGACAATTTTCGAACAAAATACGGAATTTTCGAAGTTGGTGGAATTAAAGGCGTAATTGAGTGTGGTTGGGCTCTATCTAAAGTTTATATAAATAATAACGATGACTGTGGGCGAATATTAGATGGGAAAGCGTTACTTAAGGAAGTGGTAAGATGTAAATTGGATGTTTTGAACAGATGGTTATTAGAAAATGCCGAATGTGTTCCTTAGGTGTGTGCGAAATACAAATGAGATATTGTTGGTTTAAAACTCAAATTAATTGCAGATCTCACTTCACTTTGAAATTTTAGCAACATGTTAAAAAACGTAATAAATCTGTAAGTCGGACAAACATAGTCGAAACAACAAAGATATGGGTTTGTCGAGAAGCTTTTTAGGTAGTTGTAATTTATAATTAGTCTTCGGCGCTTGCAAAACACATGGTCATGTTCTCAAAACTGCCTCGCATAGGCAAGAAATGCTGGAAATGAAATTGCCATTTCACTTTTTGCAAATTCTTGTCCTCGTAGCTTATTATTCTCCACATATCGGTGACGTTCCAGCGAGCAGCTCCTTATTCATACGAAATATGCATTACAAAAAGGATGCATGTGGAGCATTCCACAGTTCGTGTATTCACTGTTTTGCATCGTATTATTCCTTTCTTGGCTTGAGGACAAGTCATTATAACGTTGATGTTATCTTACAGAGAGAAAATGTAAAACGTCAGCCCGTTACGAATATCTGCGTTTCATTTTGCTAGTTGGAGGGTTTGTAATGTGCAGCTTTGGCTATTTGGATGAGTACATGTGGATACAATGATAACTGAAGCCGAACAGGACTATTATAACGGCGTTTAATGTTCAACTGGCTATTTGCCTGGATCCGGCTTGCAGCTAACTATACTTAATGTTTCAACCACTCTGAGTTTAGAACGTCTAATTTTGTACGCAGGTTCTCACTAACTCAATCTATAATAAAATCATCTTGCTATGAAAATAGAAGACTGTGACCTGTTGGCATTGCAAAGAGATGAAGGTAGAGGAAAAACAGCAGTGCGTGAATAATGTAAACGATATAAGATATAAATAAAGCATTGAGATCCACTGCGAGTTTGCTGAACTAAACAGGACGTAACACAGAAATTGCGGAGATTTTTGTGGCGTCTCTTGAAGATTTTTGGAAAATATATATTTTCGTTTTATTAAAAGCAGCAAATACACGTTTGTACACGTTTCTAGTTGCAAAATGGACGGACTTTTAAATTTTATATTTGATGATTTCGACAGTTTCAATTTGCTTGTATTGGAGCAAACCATCCTGGAAATCGTACGGAACATCCAGATCAGTATGTGAGGATTAAATTGCAAAATCATACTGTAGAATGTACAAAATCCCACTTAGAATAACAGGCTTAATTCAATGTATAAAAAAAATATTTTAGAGAAATAGAAGAAAGATCCAAGAAACGAGTGGAATCTACAGTGTGTTGTTTATCAAAAGAAAATTGTTTTTTTTTGAGAAAGTCACGTTTATGAAGAAAGTGATAGTGAAGATCTGATTGCTGAAGACATGATTACCATCGTGAAGAGTAATAATTTGAGTAATAGTTCGAAGAAGGAGGCTTTTGTCGCGTTTAATAAAATTTTGCATCACAAAGAGTCCTTTTTATTTGCAATTTGTTACTCCTTTCTTATTCCTAAACAACTCCAGAAAAATGACGCATATATATGTTTATGCAAAACAATTTTGTCGCTTACTTGACTTTTTTCATTACAGCGAAAGGAATATGATATACGCTTATTTTATATCGTCTGTGTCCCATTCAATCCATAACTTTCCATATAGCATAAAGCCGTACCTAATATGAAAAAAGATTATTAAATAGCAGGTTTTCAATTATTGAAACAGCCCCAACAAAAGCGAAACATTTCCATATGTTATTTAGAAAATATTTTCCATAAAAAGTCCATACAGCTTATTCCACGGTTCTTATACTCATTCTTTTGTATCGCATAATTTCGCGCTTGGCTTGAGGGCGTCCCATTATAGGCCAGCTTCTTGTGGCATAAGAAATACGTAAGAAGCGATGTTATGCATATGTGTCTCATCTCGCAAAACCCTTATAAATCTGGATATCTTTAGCCGCCCCGTTTGGCGGGATTATCTTTTTAGTGTCAGCTTCTTGAATTGCTTCATCTCTCTTCCTGGTTATGGGCTTTCAGAATTCGTTCGAACTGATCGTGTATCTGCTGTATTGTACAAATCTGCAGCCATAAAATGTATTTGCATAGATCGCATTTTAATTGAAATGGCGATGTAAAGGAAGTTTTTATCTGGTTTTGTATAATTTTGTGAAACCCTATGGAAAACTTGAATAAAGTTTTTATCATCAGCGGCAATTTCACCGCTTCCTCCAGTTAGTGGATCACAAAATTTTATTCCGTATTTCTGAGCAAAAGTTCTAGCGAACAAAAGCCACGGTAACTACTCGGAAACTTTGCGAATAATTCGGCTAGTAAATGACCGGTATTTTTGGAGTTCCTTTTTGGCATACCTTCAATTAAAGTTATCGCGAAAATATTATCACCGTCAGCAACTCCTGTACTAAGCTCAAAGTTAAATTCAATTAGTTTAGAATTTTGAGAAATACATTTTACAGGGATATATAGGTAAAGTAGAATATACAGAGTGTCCCGTCAGCTCATAATCAAAAGGGTATTGCGATATTCTTTGGACCAAAAGGAGACGATCTGCCCTAACTTTTATTAACAAAAAATGTCTGGCTCCTCTGCTATTGATGGTCACAGTTGTTCAAAAACATTATTTTTTTGAAATATCCGGACAATGAGGGTAAAACTCGCTGTGAATTTGTTCTTATGTAAGACTCATATTTCGATGAAACAATCGAGTTCAGCCGTTTTGGACAAGTGGTGAATTCTTGAGTGTCGTGGTACAAAAACTACCAGAACTTTTTAGTTGGGGGATGAGATCAACTCATTTTTTTTAGGTTGATGCACTGATCATTTATTCACAATTTTGTGCTCTTTGTAAAATCTTGTAGCATTCATAGATTTTGCGAAAAAAAATTTCTGTTTCTTTGCCACTTAACAATGTTAGACATTAACTGCAAATATCGTGATACGAGTCATAAAATTATTATCAATCAATCTCACAAATTCTTTGTGAATTACCTTTTCTATTGAAGAAGTGA
Organism: Dendroctonus ponderosae; assembly: GCF_020466585.1. Taxonomy (NCBI): domain Eukaryota; kingdom Metazoa; phylum Arthropoda; class Insecta; order Coleoptera; family Curculionidae; genus Dendroctonus; species Dendroctonus ponderosae. Next base: position 11,033,274 of record NW_026018916.1, on the reverse strand, counting down.
CCGACATGGTCAAAGTATTAGGGTTTTGCGAAGACAATTTGCGTGAAAGCGTACGCGTTTACGCGGCGCATAATTGCAGTMAATGTCTAGCATCGCTAAGTGACTAGAAAACAGACATRTTTTATTTTACGCAAAACCTATGAATGCTACAAGATTKTACAAGGAGCACAAAATTGTGAACAAATGATCAGTGCATCAACCTAAARAAAATGAGTTGATTTCATCCTCCAACTAAAAAGTTCTGGTAGTTTTTGTACCATGACACTCAAGAATTYACCACTTGTCCAAAACGGCTGAACTCGATTGTTTCATCAAAATATGAGTYTTACATACGAACAAATTCACAGCGAGTTTCACTAATATACATCGTACCATTCTCCSGAGATTTCAAAAAAGATAAATTTTTTGAAGAACTTTGACCGTCAATAGCAGAGGAGCCAGACATTTTTTGTTAATAAAAGTTAGGTCAGATCGTCTTCTTTTGACGCAAAGAATATCACATTATCCTTTTGACCATGTGATTACGGGACACCCTGTAATATAAGTTAAAAGAAAATTGTCCAGCAACAAAGAATAGGAATGCAATGCAAATCATTAGAGAACAAAAATTTAAATAACAAAAATAAACATATAAATAACTCAAGATACGTGAACGACTCTGTGAACAAAGAAGACTAACTTGGTTCCAACAACTAATATTTATGGTTTCCGTAATAAAAATTAGAAAAATCCTCTAAAATAACATTCTATATAAAAAATATGTTTTGTCAAAATATTGAGAACTTGAAATCTAAACTAAATTTAGAATCCGCTACAGTAACTGCGGGAACAATTTGACTTAAATGTTTCTGTGGCTGTTTTTGCCATTTGTGAGTAGTTTGAATTTTCGTGTTTTTTTTGTGTCGATGACTTTCTGCAGCATATGAATAAATGAATTATCAATAAGATGTTTATTACAGAGAAGATCTTTTAAAGGCAGATTTGGCAAACTGACTGCGGCAGGTCACAAATTGAGGTCACAATTCAACTGCTCAAGATATTTTTGAAAAAATTGTTTTTAGAAAATGTCCGTACAGAGCTCATTTTCAGATTGCTGATCAACGGTCACAGACGATGATAACTCAAAATACGAAAAAGTTTCAATATTGAACGTAAAATCGTAGTGTTTGCAAGCACGCGATCAGTGGCTCACCGCAAACATTTCTGAATGGTTAAAAGAAGCGTAACTCGCGTACACCACGTCAACGGTTGGCGCCAATCATAGATAATCCGAAGAAAAATTAAAGTGAATTGTCACAACCCAAAATCAAGGCATTTCTTGCCTACTAATACTAGCAGGACTCTTTTATTTGATGGAAACGGTTCAACAATATGTAAAAATAAGTCGGCAACAGTTAATAGGCTGGAAACCCCTGAAACATAAAAATAGGCAAATAATGAGAATTTTGTGGAAGGCTATGTAAACCTACGAAATGGTTCTGATCAAAAATTTAATGAGTTTATTTGGAAAGATTTATTATATTTATATGCTAAAAAGCATGTGCACTAATTAGACTCGCCGCTTGTATGTTTGTTTAAATGCAAATCTTTGCTGCCTTCAACGTTGACTTAAATGGCATGTACAGCACTCTGGACATACCATTAAACAGAACTCAACATTACCTTGCTCTAATTGCACGTAACGACTCTCCCGAGGCAAAACTAAATACATATTTAAAGCTGCAAGATTATTTCAAATGAGCTAACATACCATGCGAGGGAGAGCGGCAACGAAAGTTACCGCGCTTTTAGTTTTAGTACACTTGTTCCAACTCTGTGCCGAAGACCTAATTATGATATTATATAGGACCTTTACCAATTACAAATTCTCGTTTAAGCTCCGAGAAGCAATTATCACCGGTCGCGGTATTACGCAAATGAGCGAAGTTCCTAAACATCTTCTCCTTCCTGTCGGGAATGCACAACAGGAGAGCAATATGCAGAGTTTAAGTGACTTTGCCTGCACCAGACATCGGTTTTTGTGTCGTATTCGCCAGCAACAAGATAGAGTTTTGATGAGATCTTGTCAACTTGATTGCCGACCAAGTATTACCCAATCAAGTTAATTAGTTTCAAAAACATGGCTTATAATTAGCTGCGTACCGCTTCAGTAAACAGTCATCTGAAAATTTATAGTTGTTTAACTTGGAAAATGTGGTGTACCGTTTATTGCACTTGATTTTGTTTCATCAGACCACCGATCATTGTTTTTGCTCATGAAATTGGATGTTTTTGATATATTTTTAGATAGCCATGATCTTATTTTCTATGAGATTCAACAACGTTTTTAATGAATTTAATAATAATTAGAGATTCATAAATTTTTGTATTTCAAGCATAGTAAGTTATATTATTGATTTTCGTCGCAGGCTTGAATATATAGGCAACATATTTATAAAAATTCGCTCATGTTTGCGATGCCAAATATAGCGCGAATCAATGATTGCTGTTGCCAATTCCATCATAAAACAAGTTATTTATTTCTCGAGTAATCGTTCCATGAGCTCAATCCAACCGAGTCTTGCGAATGTGTTGAATAGTAAACACTTTAATACTACGATTTTTTCTTTATTGCACAGGGTATTTCAGTAGAAGACATGCATACCTCAAAATGGCATGAGATATTAAAGCTAAAACATAAGTACAAGGAACTATGGCTGGAACATAACGCTTCGTCGAAAATTTTTGAATGTTTTGAGTATGTATTTGTATGAAAAACAGTTATTGGTATTTTAATGCATGACGGACGTGACCGAGGATACCGCATAACTAATTGCACTGTTACTTAAAATAACAAAAAATAGGAAACTTAATTAACAAAACATTACTAGATTACATCTGACTACTAACAGTTTCAAGAAAAGCTTTGATTCATAACTACCACCGGTAACTTGGTTATACTTCTTAAGTCAAACGTAAATAAACAATATGTATACACAGCAATAAAATAGAGTCTACTTGGTTGTATTCTGTATTAGAAAAAGAACCGACAAATTTCACTGTTTTTATTTCGCGAGAGCAACGCATTTTTCAATCAGGGATTAATTTTTGTAAAATACTCGACACCTTGAAAAATCAAAAGATCTCACTTAAAATATAGTGTACAATTTATTATCCTATTTAATTACAACCAAGAACATTTGATCTACTCTTGCTCCGTCCAAGATTGTTAGCCGAATAAAACATGTTCCGTTATAGAATGTAGATAAAAATATAATATACCTGTCCTCCGGAAACACCCTGTAGATAAAATATTTTATGCAAGCAGTACAACCTTCCAAGGTGAGACCAGTTACTTAAAAAAAAACCGAAGTGAACTCCAGATATTGTTATTGTTTGATAGGTAACTTCTCCATTTAATAATAACGGATCATTTCTTATACTTTTGCAATTTTTTCAACTCAACTAACAAAGAAGAGAAAAATATAACATCTGATGATTCGGTAGTGATTATTTAAAAATTACTCTATTTTGCATTAATAGATATTATTTGATATCTCAATTGCACAGCGCTAAAGGCGACTACGAGGTAAAATAAAATAAAAAAAATTAGATAGGAGTTGGCCATAACAACTGTGCCAAGCAAATAATGCCCGACAATACTAGGGAATACATTTATTTTTCATTTATTTCGAAAGCAGCTAGGGATTATTGCATGTGTATTTTCATCTGAATATTCATCGAAGTGTTACACATTAATAATTTTTCATTGCGTGAAACATGTTTGGCTCGCAAAAAATTAAACTCAAATATGTAAAAAATCCAATCCCTATATTTGGATCGTTGTGAAAATTCAATGATTTTCTGCAATATAAGAAATTGAATGTTCCTTGAATGTTAAAACAGGGTAAAAATAGCTTTGTTGATCTGCAATATTGGCCCAAACCTCACTAACTGTAAATATTCGGAAGAATTGTGATATAAAAATCGACTTATGGTAGGCTCCGTACAAGCACCTGTTAGATGTCGCCTAATTAAGAAACATTCTGAACTGGTGTTGAAAGTGTTTAACATTTTTTCCTATTTGCATGTTGATTAGCAAAACCTTTGTTAATATTCATATAGACTGTATTACTCCCACTATTTCTGAATGTCCTTTTTTTCTGTGAATGATGTATAAAAATGCATGACTTATTCAATGGTTCAATTGCATTTGCATTTTTTGCTTTTATAAAACTGCATTGATACCTTTAAAGTTATGTAACTAACTTGGTGTCTACTGACGCCGCATTTGTTTCTTATTTCAAAGTTTTATTGCTTCTAAACATTGGGATTGGCCAGGCGAGCAAATTGGTCTATAGAGGCACATTTTAAATACGTTTTTCTTACTGAATCCTTAGTTATAAATTTGAGCTCGCTGTTTTCACGGCGATTTTACCAAAACTGTCTCTTAACAGAAGCTTCCACTGATTTGGAAACTTTACAAAGTGCATATTTGCAATTGAGACCATGTTGAACTCTGATGAAAGATAATGTGAACCTCGAATACAATGCGGACCCGCCAAAATACAGTTTTAAATAATTAATGAAAATTTATCATTTTGCTTGGTTTTAAAAATTTAGCAGATGCTTCCAGTTTAAACATCGCCGCTCATATGTTTTCCAAGCCTGTTTTTATCTTAAGTGTTTCCTATTTCCAACCCAACCGCTAATACCCCTGAGGTTTAGTCCGAGTACCAGTAGTTAGAATTTATGAGTTTGGATAATTGCCTTAGAGCACTTAGAGCCATAAACGATCCACCTTCATCGTAAAAATTACCTCAACAGCACGTTCAAACGAACGGGAACCTGCACCATTCATAACTTCCTGGATTTGAATAAAAATCCCTTGGAGATCATTTTAAACGTTGTCTTTAAAATTGTCGTAAACAAAATTTTTTTTATTGAATATTTTTATGTTGTGTTTATTTATTAATTTATGTGCTGAGCAAAACAAGCGGCCCTCAGAAAAATGAAAAAATATGTTAAAATATCCACAACCGAAAAATAAACCACTCTAAACTGTATTATCTGTTCTGCAATAGTCATGTCGTTCAATCGAACAGCAATCTCTGATACGGGATGTGATCGAACACAACTATTCGCATTATGAATCGAATTTACAATATTTGCACGTAGCCCTGTCGGAAGAACAGACGGTCCCGGACTCATTAAACTCTATCCTGTGGGATCTCAAAGTATTGCTGGAATGTCGGCTACCTTAAGAACAGTAGAATGGAGCACCCAACACTTGCAGGATTCGTTATCCCGTTCAGGACTATACACGTGCACTGACCTGCATACCAATAAGATGGAATAAAAGGAGATGGAACAGAGGCGGGCTTCATGCTGGAAATAATGGACTTAATCGATCTAGATAACAACAGTAAATGGAAATAATTTTCAAAATTGAAAGCGATAAATTCAGCAGCAAAAATGTAATAGGTTTTTGTTAGCATTTGTTTCATGAGTTATTCATATTAATTAATATTCGTTTTAAATCGGTTAATAATGTGGATTATTCAAAGTTATTTTTTCTTGTTGAGACAAGTTTTATTATATATACATTTTTGTTTCAGAGCCAATAACGGAAATTCTCGGCAGTCCGGAGTTACACATAGATATGGAATCAACAATTAATCTGACCTGCATAGTTCAATATGCCCCCGAGCCACCCCCATCAATAACTTGGTCACATAACTCGCAAGTTATTAATTTCGACTCGCCCAGAGGAGGAATAAGCTTAGTTACCGAAAAGGTAGGACTTGCAAAACTTTAACAACCAATTATTCATATAAGCTAGAATTTCTTCAAATCAGGCGCTTTTAGCCGATCTTTGCCATGCAATATTCAAATCACACCTTAAAACAACGTGCGAAAAAGAATGCTGGAAAAACAGACCAGCCGAAATGTTTAGCTCCAACAAGTTTTTTTTTTCGTGCTCAAGAACATCGTAAAAAACTTTTTACTTAAAAGCTGTCGGATAATCGGGGGCAAAAACTTTTGCTCCCGCCTGATAAAAACACTATTCAAATCGCAAGCTGACAAAAACTCGAATCTGTTGGATATTCACATGAAATATAGACGTAAACATCGATATTCGCTTTATTGGTCGGCTTGCTACTTTTTATGGGTATAAAACATGCTCATAAAGGCAGCTCCAATGAAATTATACCAAATATGGGTATGAAAAAAAGATCTGTAAAAAATTTTGAATAAGAAAAAGTTTTTGAAAAGTGCTGTATTTTTAATCGATCATTGATGTTTCATTTTGCTTGTTTCTTTTCCCCTCTTTTAACATCGGCAATAAAATTCCAAGTTTAAAATGTTTTATCATTTTCTTGCCAAACGCAGAAGAGCCAACCCTAGCCCGTTAAAAACTGGCAAGAGATTAATATTTATGATAAACATTGGTAAATCTAGAAGATGCGTTTCGATTTGTAATGGTAATCTTCTATTGTTTTTGTTCGAAAGAAATCGCTCTCATTTACTGAAACAACTTGAACTCAATTTCTTTTTCGAACGGATAAGCGAACCTCGTTCCAGTTATCCGGAATGAAAATATTTATAGAGATATTCTGTTAGCGGAGCAAATTGAAATCATGATCTTGCGGATGAAAATATCGGTTAACATAAAGTTTATTAAAACTCGTGAAATTATTGATGCCTATAAACCGAACAATCTGCTATATTTTCACACCGAGATAATTCATAGAATCTCCGAGGAAAATTTTACGAAAACATCGGTTTGATTGAATAGGAAACGCAAAAACATTATTTCTCTTCTTCTCAGTTCTCGAAAAATTCAACAAACAAATCACAAATACCAAACATTTTTTGTTTTGGGTAAAATTTACATTAATCTACGAGAATCGACGTGAAAAATAA
>NW_026018916.1:10952225-11025877 GCF_020466585.1 Dendroctonus ponderosae | reverse complement strand
TTAATATTAATCACTCAATATATTTGTCGGTTCTGCAATATACATACAGAGATTTGTATGACTAAGAGATAACTTCGATAAAATTCAGATCATTCTGATTGATTTTAGTTTCATCATTTTTTGGCAAGTTTAAAGCTAATTGAAAGAAATTTAATAAGAAGAAAATGAGATTCCCGCTCATTTAGTGCAGGCGAATAGGAAAACCAATTTAATGACCGGCAAGATCGACAGACTTGAATCATTTGAATTATTTAACTGAATATATGACAATCAAACATTTTTTGAAACTAGTACGGCGGAAGATTTTACAATATAATTCGGATGAATGAGAAGACGATAACTAGAATAACTAATAAAACAACAGAACGAGAGTCAAAAGTGTCAAAAGAATAACTTAGGTAATATATGTAAGTTGTATTAGTGACCAACCTCAAGACGCGACGTGTGCATCCTCCGACTGAAAATCTCATGTTTTTTAATTTTAAACAACAAATATCGGGCTAACTATCTACACTCGTTTGGTACATTTTAGTATAAAGATTGACTCTGCCCTTGTTCATTTCCAGTTGTAGCACTGCTAATTTTACATCTGGGCTGTAGGGTCGTGAATTGCTCGCTCCCAACGCTTAATTTGCTGAGGCACAAATGAACATTTTCGAAATTCCAAAAGCGTGTCCCTGTACTGAATTAATCAGTACCTCGAAATTCGAAATGTAGGCATTTATCGTACGTTCAGCTAAACAAAGCCGATCGGCGATGTTCCACTGGAACATAAGCGCTTTATAGTTCCCATCTTCAAATGCTCAGCAGCCGAAAATTGGGAAATAGCAAGAAGGTTTAAAGGCTATTTTCACATAAGAACAGCCATAAGGATTTAGTGGCGATCATGACCTATCAGTCGACTACAACTTAAGCTGGCAAAGATTCTAATGACTTAAAGCTAGATTAGATTGCAAGTGATTGAGTGATGATACGGATCTAATGAAACAGTAACTGTTAATTGCAAGAAGCAAAATAGGCCGTTTGTATAACAGTATAGTCAGAGGTTTTTGTGAAGGAGGAGTTTCGTTTTTTTTATAAATGTTAAAAAGCTGAATTTTAAAATTGAAAAGTTGGTCTTTGAACGCAATTTACATCAATTTAACCGACATTTTTGAAGTTGAAGACAAACGTACAAAATTATTTTTCCACTCGAACAATTGTAGATATTTATTACTAGTTTATAGCCAATATATAATTTCTGAGTAACTCCCATTACGATCAAAAAACGAACATTTCAACAGAACAACCTACTGAATTTTGAAATAATTAAAATAATATGATTCAAAGCAAACCATATTTGTGGACAAGCGATTATTTCAAGCATTCACAAAATATTGTCAACCCGACTCCAAACCGAAAGGTCTGCTTAAACGCCTTTTCAAAACTTCGATAAGCTTCTGCCAATATGTGCGAGCTTATGTTTTCGAAAGGTTTCCTATGCGTTCCCGCATACTATGTGCCGTTTGGCGTTTGTTGAGGTCTATTATATTGAAGGATTAATGTAAAAAATGTCTTATAAAAATGTTACAATAAACAAAATCAATTGTATTGATATTGACAAATTATGTGAACTTATACGTTTTATTTTATTATGTGAAAATTTTACGAACCTGAACCAATAAACTTACATATAAGGAATATGTTAAATTATCTTATTTCCATTAAAAAAAAAACCGACAAGAACTTTGCGTCATTGAATTTAATCAATTTTATTTCTCACTTTTCAAAAATGTTACTCTCACATTATGATTTATGGATATTTCTATCTGTTCTATACCAAATTATTAAAATAAGAAAATCTTTGCCATTACGATGTATTTTAACATTCTATTTTTAGATTTTATTAACAAGACTATTATAAAAAAGTCAAATGCTCAAAAAGTAATCCTAAAATTAAAGCAGTATCACTGGTCACAACATAAGAAGGCAAGAGGAAAGTAATCCGGAGCGGAATAAACACAATTACAATACGCGATTTTCGGCTTAGAGACATTTTATCTGCCATTTTCTCACGACTATACTTCTAATCTTAATGATGAAACTTTAGCTTTTAACACTATGGAGATAAAAGGTTGTACTTACAACGCTTGGGGAAGTTGCGGAAATAGTTTCAGATTGCTGATATTCTATGTAGCTCTCGTTTGAAATAAATTTACTCATAGTGTAATGTGTGTGATTTATCCTATTTAGACTCATATAAAAGAATCAGAGTAGACATTAAAAAATTAGCTAAAATAAGTTCAAAAATATTGAATTACAATCTAAAGCATATTTTTTTCGTTCTATCGAAATACCGCTTCATTTAAAGAAAAAATGTGAATATTGAAGACCTATTCGCTTAGTGATAAATAGACCCTGAAAATGATCGGCACGTCCCAAATTTGCCTAAATATTCCTAAACATCTTGTAGGGCTTGCCGTTAACCCTTAAAATGTCCACACTTCTGCCTCCTCTGCATATTAACATGTTCAAGCCAGAAAAGGTCCAATTTATCGTTAATGGGAAAAGCCTAATTGAAAGCTATTAAACTTATAGTTACCGGCTAAAAGTTATGTTTGGAGTGGCCAATTTTGTTGGTCCTTTTTACTACCCTTTAACCGGTCAAATAATCGTGCTTTGAGCGGTCTGTCTATGAATTATTGATTCCTGGCTCAAAAACGACTTTTACAGGGTCAGCAGTTGAAATTCAATATAACTGTTTGTGCTAGCTAGCTGTTTGCGCGTCTGTTTTTGATCGAAATATTTCCGTTTTATAATGCTTTTTATTCGCGACGAGCATCTGAGTAATTGAGCAAAAAATGTGCTTCATGTCATCCTTTTCCATATTAAACGTTCAGAAATTGTTTGCAGAAGAAGTCGCTTTTATCTAGCTGAGTTAATACAAAAAAAAAATGGTTTAACACGCGTGGCTGATAGCGTTGGAACAAAAATATATGTTGTTCGACATTTTGAAAGTTGAAAATCTTTTGTTTTGTATTAAACTAATCGATTTGTGTGCGTTCTGCAAATAGGTTTTGTTAAATTCTATATGATTTCCTTCAACCCTAAGTGCTGTTCTAGATCTAAATGCTATATAACGACGTCTGGTTTTTATTGTTTTTCATGTTTAGAATGTATTAAATAAGTATCTATAAAATATTTAACTTCACAGTCAACTTTTATAACCACTAAATTTGGAAATGAAATTTTATCTCTGACTGTTTAGCGTCAACAAATAAAACTTATGAAGTTGTCATAGACCAATAGCTAATAAAAGATTTTATTCAATAATTTAATTATTCTTCTCCGTCGCTCATCTCTAAAATTATGTTTTCAATTATGTGTACCTCATTTAGAGTAAATTCAATTATCAGATTGTTTGGCTTTTACAATAACCTTATTCAGTAATCACGAAAATCAAATATTTCAACTATTTATTTAGTACAATATATATATAAATACCTAGATATATTTCATCCATTTCATAATTTAATTAAATGGCTTTTGAACGTTATTCTTTTGATAGATATTATGCTTCATTAAATTGCTACTCATGGTATTTCGAAATATCTGTTTTGCTTTTGTATTTATTTATCTACAGAAGAATATATTAAATTGCCATTTGATTCAAATCATCAAGCCATTTGTGTTACGGATATTAATATAAATGATTATAGCAGAACATTAATTATTTAGTGCATCGCAGTGGAGGCTGCTGGCAATTTTTCATCTAAAGTCTAAGAAATGTGGAATTAATTCAACATTTACAACAGTAGTCAAATGTTAGTCATAAATTCAGAAAAAAATAGCTTATTTTATTATGAATGACCATGTTATTCACCCTGAACTCGCCATGCCTGATTCTTTTGTCCTCGCGTTATGAGTATGGTAATTTACTCATCCATTTGGGGATTTTAACAACAATGAGATAGACACTTAAAACACAGTGCCATTTGGGTGGATATTGTTACAACAGAATACCGAAAAAAACCTCATTTTTGTGCAATTTTTTTACATGCTTATTTCGTTTTTCTTAGTCAGCTACATGCAAGGCACTCATCCACAGTAACAGGTGCGGATCCAACTTTTAAGTTAGAGTTAACATTTTTTAACAACATAGTTTAATAAAGCTATTTTTTCTTATCACATAATACTGGTCATTTGGTACGAAATTCAGCTATCCCTTCACACTTTTCTTATAGGTCAATTTTCCCGAACACGGTCCCACCCTTTCGGTATCGAAAATATCAGCACAAGCTGTATTTAATGCTACATTGAGTTTCCTAGTTTTCTCGGTCCTATTCTGAACGAAATTTGATATGGTCCACAAAGCTCATATTGAATTATGGACCGGTAAAGAAAATTGCTCACCGATAAGTGTTGGCCTATCCTTGTACACGAGTAAACAACTTCAGTTAATCTAGCTAAGATAGATATAAAATAGCAAAGGTAAATTTGCCTTTCATTTTATCATTGACTTCTAATATCTTCTCCCTATTGAAATCGATTACGTGAAATTGTTTTTTATTTATTAAAATTTAATTATATGCGGTTAATACTCATAATAGTTCATTTGAATAGTTCTGAAAATATTGCCAAGAGGTTGTTTATTTGACTGAGGAAATTCACTAGTTGAATCCTATCAGCTCTTCCAATTTTATTGGGCATATGATAAAATCAATTTTAAAACATAAAACAGTAAATGAAATAAAATATGGAATATGTACAGTGTTTTGTTGCAGCAGGAGCTTAACAGCTTTTGTGGATATTACAAAAAATACCGCATAAATCGTTGAATGCCTCGTTTTTGATACACCGAGGGATTAAAGCGTATTCACAACATTTTTGGTTACATCTAGAGATGTTGTCTATGTTGTTACTTCTATAGACTATACTTGCTAAAAGAGCAATCTAAAATCCCATTAATATAATTAATGACATTTTTAAAATACCTTGTTTCCTTGACTTTTTACCAACAAGCTAATCTTGTTTTTCTGTAACAGTTGCATTTTTTTCAATTCTTGATGCAGCAAACGGATTTCTTATCCAGCAGTTTTCAGTATTTGGCGCCGGAAAGAATTCACGAAAACTTTTTGCTATATTCTGCAAATGCTCACAAATTAGCTTCTGGTAGCTCGTGGTAAAGTTCAAAAACGAATCTAAAGAAGAAAATGTACTTAAAGATGATTGTTCCACGCGGTTATCCCAAATATGTAATTTTTGTATGGTGGCTGCTATTTTTCTTCAGCCTCAAAAACATGTATGCTTCTGCCCTGTAATTGTAGTTCATTTAAAAAAGCAAAAATATCCTATAAGTATGCTGTCAAGCACATCCAAGAAAAATCGTTAATTTGTTCAGCGAATTCAGATTTATTGTCATTTAAAAAAAGCTGTCTCAAAGTTCAAAAACTCGAGCCAACATTTTTCTCCGGGACAGCCATCGGACTTCTGTAAGTGAGGTTGAAATTTTGCCGATTTCAAACTTTCATTTGAACACATTAACTCGTCGTTGGCGGTATTTTCAATAAATACAAATTTGCAAATATTCTTCATTATATTTTCGTAGCTTCCCACGAAATTTACCAATTGTTTTTGGCTTCAAATTATCTGCCTTAAATAGAGTTTCTGACTCCTGAGAAGTACTTGGTTGTTGTTCCGTCTCATCAGCTTCTGCCAAGTTTCCTTATGCGGTCTTTTAAAAAAAGCCGCTTTTTAACCAACGATCCATAATAAAACACTAGCGGCTAGTCACTACTAAATGGATATGTATTAAAAATTGTGCATCTGTTTGAAATCACTATTTAACATGTCGCCACTCGCATAGATTATGCCCCGTTACGTTACAACACTAGTGTAGCGTCATAGTATACTGGTCTACGTGTTAGCACTGCTGATGTGTTTCTAGATCAAGCCTTAATTCTTAAAACTTCCGAAACACTTTTTTTGTAACGTATTTTTGACTATTTACCTCGTAGCCTATTTTTGTTTATTTTTTGTTTTGAGTTTGTGGATCCCCAAAAATCATGCCGCAACACCTGTTCTACTGACTTTCCGGAATTCGCTTTCCAAGAGTTTTTTAAAACATAAATCTGATCCAACATGTTTCAGTTCAAAACCACGACTGGAAATAATCAATTGAAACTAGACTAACTCTGGGTGATTCTAGAAAATAGTCCATCGATGTAAAACGTTGGTCCAATTCCGCTATTACCCCAAAGATGAATTTATTAAACAATATCCATTAAGAGGCGCCATCGCCATCTTGTCCATTACTATTAGTGGGCAGGCATTAACTGTTTTATGGACTTTCCGCTCAAATAAATCTATGGAAGCTCTAGGTTGCGAACAGTTAATGTATTCGAAAAGGGAATAAGCAAACTGGTAAATAGACTCATTAAGATGTTCTTGTAAGTGGCTTGACGAAACCACAGCATTTCAGTTCGATTTGGGGACGACCATAAATTTCCCTGATTGATGAAATAGAATAATGTCGGTCGAAATTTCAGAGTTGCTACCTGGTTTTACGCTGTTTATCTACTGAAGAGCAGATATGGCTAGTTATCAGCACAAGTTTTATTAATTTAACGATTTCTTTAGAAAACCATTTCTATAAAAACGTTTCAGAAAGGAAATTTTATAAAATGTTTTTTCTATTTCCCATCTAAAATGTGTGCAAACAATAAAAAGTTAATTTTTCGTACAAACGAAGTGAAATAATCGCATTTTGTTGCGTTCTTTCGCTCCATTCCAATTGCTGCAAACATTTCTCAGTCGCCGGAAATTAAATCAAAGCTTTTAGTTGTTCCTAATTGAATTAAGTAAGCAACCGAATAGGATTTAATCTGGCCTATATACTAATTCAGCTCTAAATAAGTCGACATCTGCTTTTGTGTCGGCAAGGCGTACCTACATACACTCAAAGCTCTGTTCAGTTAGGTCCCTTGTTTCCACATATGTTAACTGTTTCTTAGCCTTGTTAGCTACTCGAAGTACATTAACACAAATTCCAAACTAGAATTTGCATAATTTACTACTACAAACGGCTGGAAAAGAGCAAAGAAGTGGAGGATCCTAAGCGTATCAAGTAGAGGTAATGACTGGAAAGCAACAGCTCGACAGAATATGTTGCGAGTTGTTTGTTTATGTGTAGTAGATAAAAGTAAAGACATATATCACAAAATAAAATAGCAGCTGAAAAATGTTGGCAAAAATATGGAGAATCATATAGCGCTTATCGTGTCCATGTTTCTGTCCTCCAAAAATTACTAACGTGTGTCCCAAGCAAGCCTGTACAAAATTTAAATCAACTTTTTTATAGATATGATAGTTTTGATTTTTTTTCAGGAGAATACCCTGCAGCCATGCATCATGGTCATGGTACTTTGAGCAGGACATCTCATGCAACTGTATTACTTAGTTTAGCGCTTATCGTTTTAGTGCGTCCTGGTACGTAGCGATTCTTCTAAAGGATCCGACCTACTTCACTTTGGGTGAGGCTGGTACAAAGACTTTGTTAATATTTCTTACTTTTTATAAATTATGTATATTTGTTATTACAATTTATCTAGACAAGTGCTAGTTAACTGGATACAGCAAGCGTTTCAAAGGAATTGCAAATGCCACATTCATTTATACAGGGTAAAACCAGAAAGGAACAGTTTCATTACTTCTGAGTGATTGCTAAGTTTTAGGAAAGTTGCGAATTTATTCGCTTACACATGAACTGTATGCAATTTCGTACACACATAAATTATGGATTCTATATGAAAATTAGTGAAGCTAATCACAAGTTCTCCCATAAAGATTTCGTTCGTTTCGCATAGATAAGGTGTTCCAATTAATTCGAAATTTATTTAAATGAGTCGAAAAGATTTCTAGATATCTAGTTGATTTGGGGTACAGCAATTTCAACGAAAAGATAAACAAAAGTACTCATGCGTCTATTTCCAAAATGTAAATGTTTCCTAGTTAAATTTATTAATAAACTAAATTTGATCTAGCCACTATTTTTGAAGTATTTGCTTGTAGTTTATTCACATTTTTACTTAACTAATCTATTGAAGTTTAGCGTCTCTTCTTCATAATATTTTTATAATTTTTTGTTTAATTTTGCTTCTAGCGAATCTCCATACGAAAACCAACAATACAAAACCCACATTAGGAACTTAGCGATCAATCAATTTGCCGCATTTTTCTTACAAGGTCAGAATAGTGAGAATTTATGCAATAAAGACTTTTTAGCGTTTGAGGGTTTTTCGGAACAAAACCCTGTATATTAAAATTATGTAGTTAAAATTCCAGAAGAAAACATGAACTTAAAGTGCACCAAATATTTCGAATTACACGTGTGTAGGCAAACAAATTTTGCTAATTTGAAAAGTTTGAAATGGAGTTGTCGCTTTGCTCACTTGCCCTGAATAATTACAATTTGCTTTTGAAATTGCGATTAGTCCATATTGACAACGAAGGACTAAATTAGAGAAAGTTGGTTGAAAATTAATCGTTTATTCGTAAACTTAAATTGTATAGTTGATGTAAGTTTTAAAAACTTGAGAGCTTTACCGGCGTTTTTATACTTCACACAGTAATGAACATTTTTGTACGTTTAATTGAACCTATTAGATGTAATATTATATGATTTTGAAACTTTTTACAGCATAATATAGCAAATTGATAGATATGTCCGCAGAACAAAAACATTTATTGAATCTATAGTTCGTTACAAAGATGTCCATACAATATTAAATATTTCTGATGAATATATTATATGTTATTTCCTTTTTACACATATTTTCTTTAAATTTTAAGAAATATTTTCTTTAAACGTACACATGAACATAAAAACATAAATTTATTACATTCAAACATTTTTAATCAGGCATTGGTATGGTCTTAAACCATCAAACAAACCAATCAGAATTAAAAAAAAAACAATTTTCTTGATTGACTAACTCGTTTTTTTATAGAGAGAGTTAAATGTGATTTGAACTTAGTATTGTTTATCTCCAATTATTTAACTTAATGTATCGAGCAATGACGGCCACGTTGTATTTTTAACAAGTTATTTGAGTTTTACTAGAAATGGTAAATTTGGTAGTATTCAAGTAGTAGATATAACATACATATAATAACTAACAATAGTAATCGATTATTGGCTTTGATGGGCTGATGAGTTCAAGTATCTCAGTTGCTCAAAAAGTTGTATGAATATTGTGAACTTGGTAAAGTGTCTCCGTTGTTCAAAACAGAGTGTTGTTGAAATGTTTACCTAATACACATCTCATAACGAAATTAAAAAATTGTTTTGCTAATTATTTGAAATTGTTGAAACTTCGCAGAAGATTCTAGAAGCGTTAATTCGCATGAAACACAATAGTGCATTTCAACTACTTGCTTATTGCCATATTTATCACAATAGAAACTGAACAACTTGTACTAAAGTTAGTTGCATGCATACATTCTACTTCCAGAAATGTTTTCCGACATTTGTACATCTGAACTTAATAAATACCGTGCTTGTAACAGAAAGTGTAAATAATAACCAATATAATGTTGAAAATCATGGTCGACGGTTTGACGGAATCAAATGTTATTTTTGTTGTGATCTAATCTAAGTGTGTGGACCAAATAGCTAATTTGATTTCAAAAGAACAATATAATCTGCAAAAAATCAGTATGTGTGTATAATAATCTAATCTTTAGATTTAATGATTAATTATTCTGTACATTGTCAGCAGTCATTTTAACAGAAAGCAAAGAACTGTTATCTCTAAAATATTTGAGATATTTTTGTTTGTATATATGTGTATTTTGATTTATTTTTATGATTTGCTATTTTTCTTCTTTCTTACATTTTATTTATAGCTTGCGATTAAAAAACCGTATTGCAATAACTAGGTTCTTGAAATTTCTCTAGAAAGTAACTTAAATTTTAAATTACTAAAAAAAATTTTCAAATTCAAATGTGACTAAAATTCATATTTTTAATTTGCTGAGTCTTCAATTTAAAAAGTTTATTTTGCTTTAAGCAGGCAAGACAGGTTTAAATACAGTTTTAATAAATTCATAAACTTTTGTTTTGTCAAATTCATACAAATACTTACTGGGAAAATAAATAATTTCCAGTATTAAATCATACAACATTTACACGGACACTATTGATGCCAACAGCAAGGAATTAATGAATCAAATAACAAAAGTTATGGGGTCGCTCCAACTGGAATATTCGGAATGTGGTTTTTCATTTTATTTTGAACAATTTTATTAAAATAATAAAAATTATATAAAACGAAATTTGCATTTAAAACGCAATCTACTATTAAATGACTACTGACAAGGGAAAATAGTTTCTGCAATCCTGTGGTTCATCTTAAAACATTCCAATAAGTCTTTGAAAATTAATAATCACGTTGGCATGTTTCCCACTTCAGAAAATTGAAAGGTGTATGTATATCTATAACTTTACATTATAAAAATAAACTTTTAAAATGTAACAAAAAAAATCCTGAAAATAAATATGTAAACGATTTACAAATATTGTACATATCAGAAACACGACTTAAGTATAACTATTGTTAGCATAACTGTTAATCTAAGCCAGTCATTCCTGTATATAGTGTGAAAACTACTTCGTAGTCGTAAGGCCGTTATGACATTTTGTATATAAGATAGATAGATGTTCGACTTAATGTATAATTTAATAAAATAAAACTTATATCGGTTAAAGCGTTTTTATTTCGTGTCAATATCCTGTTTTATTTCAGATCAGTTAGTATTATTAATATCAGAAATGAAAAAAATCAGCCTTAATCAATGATTATTAAAAGCTCATATAAATCTCCAACCAATTAAATAACCGTGAAACTCAAAGTTTAAGACATAAAACCTTATCAGAAATTTAAAATCTGGAACAGAAAGAAATTGTTTGCTTATTCAAATGCTTAAAGGCGGCAAACGGGAATAATTCAATGGGATTCGAGAGAATGAATTTAATGTATTTGCGGTTTTTTGTTCTTTAGTAAAATTGCCACGTCCCCAATTAAGTTAACTTCTAAATGGAAAATGTTTTTTTGTTAAAACAGAAAGCGCTTTATCCTGCCGGAAAAATGTCGAGTAATTGTTTCCAGCCCGACATTTTAGAATCTTTAAATTCGGAAGGTTGTTGTTAAGAAAGGTGTATTTTCGTTTTCATTTGGTCATGACAAGTCAATATTGTTTGCACTTGAAAGAAATTGGAGGTTACTTAATTCATTAAAACAATTTAACAACAGTGTGAAAATGCAAAAAAAAGTTTTAATAAATTTCCGATTTACCATTTGCATATAGAAACTAGAATTTGTTTTTCAATGCCAATTGCTTGTGGAGAAACGTAGGTACGAATTCATTAAATGGATCTGGAAAAAAAATTGGCAGTATTTCCGCCAGGATTCGGAGCGTTATAAATTTGCCGATCATCCACAAAAGACTACCAGCAATTTTCCAAAATCAATCTCTCGAACCTGACAACGCAAAAGAAATAAAACCTGTCCGAACTGCGGATATTTCCATTTGCGATACTGGCGGATTAATTTTAAACAAATTAGAGCAAAAAATCTGTGGAAAAATTTATGACCGCCAAAGTTTCTGCGAGAGAAAGATTGAATGGCTGGCTTTGAGACAAAAGACAGGAAACAAATTACAAGGATTTAAATTAGTCGATCCGAAGACCTTTAACAAGGCAGAACGAACAAACTCATTTCGAATTGGGTTTTGCAGGATAGGACTTAATTTCTTTTTGTTCGGCAACTATCTGTGGATTTCGCTGATTGCTTCCAGCCTTTGAAGGTGTCAACAAAACCAAAGTCCATTGGAAATTCTATACAACACCGGTGCTTTAAGGTTGCCTGGGCACACGTATGTATTAAGTTAAATTAAGCCCTAAATGCCCAACACAATTGATAGCCACATTGCATGAAGGTTTGTAAAGCGTCAAAAAACAAGTTGTATTAGAAGAGAAGAAGAGTATTCCAATCAAAGACACTATATATTGAAGAAATTTTTGTCTAAATTGGGAAAAAATTCAAAAAAGAAGGCGAATCGCTGTAATGAGAACAGACGATCTCGCCTTGAATAAAGGAAATTCTCTTGTATTTTTAACGAATGACCGACAAGCTTTCAAAGCAAAAGAAATCCAAGGGCAGCATTGGAAGTGGAATCGAGACTTCTTGTTAAATAGAAAATTTAATTATTGCCAGCTCGTATATTTTTCCTTTTGATCGAGTTCAACTGAAGCAGTCTTCTTTGGTATCCGAAAATAAGAAATTGCAAAGGAGCTAACTTCGCATAAAGAAAAACGTTTTGTTTTAAAATGTAGGAGTTTAATTAAATCTTCCTGCAGTTACTAATTTTTTTGCTTAAGTGATCTCCGGAACAGAAATCGAAAGTTAAATAATGTTGAACAATTGCCATGTGCAGAAAATGGAACTTTATGTATGATGCAAAGTGGTATTTAAATTATTTCAAATTCTTTCAAAAATTGTTGGATCGCTGATTAATTTCTATTTCTCTACTAAGAGTAGGTACCTAAATTATAACATCAAATCATTATTATTGAAAAATATATAGTACAATGATCTGTGCCACGTTATTTACTTCAAATTGGTTGCTTCCTTTGATAGACAGACAGGGATTTTCAATTAAATCCTGAATTATCCTGTTCCGGAATACCATAATCAACATTTTAGGCAAATAGAGACGCAATCTGATGGAAAGTGGCCTAATTAGACTTTCGAGTTAATACCCACAAAGAGCCATCCCTCAAAGACCACATAATTGTTAATTAAGACAGAATTGAACAGGATGCGTATTTGCAGGACACATTTAGTTCCGAAGTGAGATGGTTAAATTTTATTTTATTTCTTTTATTTCGATCCGATCATCAAAGAGTTAAGCAGATTTGCCAAAAAGTAGCTGTTTTGTTAGCCTTATTGTTAGTGACAAAAAAATAATTAAAATTGAGCGTAATTGACTTTGATTATTACTTAGTTCTTATTATTTGTTTTATTAATTAATTATAAATCCTCAAATTATAAAATATGGCAAAAATTTGAGGGCAGTTTTCTAATTATCAAACTTGACTTCAAAGGTCCTACTTTCTAATTTCCTGTAAGAAATTACACTCGCGCTAAGCTTGAAAATGAAAAAACTTGAATTTGAAAAGTTCCTACCTCTACTTCTGCGTTCTATTGAAATATCTACAACTTCAATTCAGATGTAAACTGTCCAAAATATGTGATTTTAATGAAAAACGGGCTTAGCTGAGCCGAATATGCTCAACATAGAAGGAGTATAAGATATTTTTATTGCAAATAGGCCTGATGCAAGCGTTGTTTGTTCAATTAAGTTGTCATGGACCCACGATGCACATAATTGCGAGTTTCCAGCAAACTGTCATTCCTGGATGAATTTATGGATTGCCACAGCTGGACGGGTCGCTATACTGCGCTTTTGGTTTGGCTAGATTTTAGTCAGCCAATTAACATATCCAAACCGCGAGAACCGCATATTTCTGTTAAATGTTCTACGGCAAGTTCTATTCACTAAGAATTGCTATTATAAATGTCTCTTAATTGGTGATTTTTAAATTATGAATTCAGATTATAATTATTATTTTTCTGAAAACATATTTGCAAAAGCAACCCAGCAAGGCGATGATTTGCTCCATTTTAGGAACGCGGTAAGGGTTAAAAAAATAACGATAATTATTGGCGATTAAAGAATAACCGACGACAAAATATTATCTTGCTACTTTCATCCGTTGTGCAATGGAGAATTGTATTAGTCTGCAACAAAATCCGCCTTCAAAAAATGATGTCATAAATATAGAGATTTTGATGCGCTGAATTTGTTCCCGAGGGTCAATTTTGCTTACCACGTCTAGATTTTTCGTTATGAATTGTTTTCCAAAATGCTTATGCGTCAACATTATAAACATTCATTGCGTATATTTTCCTGACTGTATTTCAACTT
Source organism: Dendroctonus ponderosae (assembly GCF_020466585.1). Taxonomy (NCBI): domain Eukaryota; kingdom Metazoa; phylum Arthropoda; class Insecta; order Coleoptera; family Curculionidae; genus Dendroctonus; species Dendroctonus ponderosae. The sequence continues at coordinate 11,011,849 of NW_026018916.1, read as the reverse complement.
AATTCAGAAGAAATTCCTGGGTTCCAGTCAGTTTTATTGTTTACCATTTAAACTATTACAAAAACGTTTCGGTGTTTTTCTCCACCATGATCAGTTTGTCTGAAAATATACATTCACAGTCGTTATTAGTTTAAAAGGAGAGCTCTGTTAAAATATACATACTAAAATACAAATTACAAACATATTAAAACGTATATTAAAATCGTTTGAATCTCTTGGGATTACAGGTGATGAGTCAGGACAATCATGTTCGGAAAAAGACTAGAATTTATTGTTTAGAGATTTAAATTTTATTTACAATGAGTTTAAAAGAAGAGCTCTGTTAAAATATACACACTAACATACAAATTACAAACATATTGAAAAGTATGTTAAAATTGTTTGAATCTCTTGGTGGTGGAGAAAAACACCGAAACATTTTTGTAATATTTTAAATGTTAAACAATAAAATTGACTGGAACCCAGGAATTTCTTTTGAATTTATAAACATTATAAGCTCTGATAATTATCACAGCTCTCTTCCATTATTCCTCTGGGATTAATCAGCATCATTTCCTGTAACTCCCCGTTCAATGTTTTGAGCGATAAAAATTTGCATTTAATAGGACTAAAATAATTTTCCTTGGGCCATATTTAATGCAGATGCTCTATTTTATTCGACCACATATAAGCTTGATAGGAACAATAAATTACCACCGGCAATAAACAGCAAAACATGGGCGCTGTTACCAAATTGTGCGCTACCAACATGGCTCCTCTCCAGCTGTTGTAGCTGACCGAAACTTCTGTCAGACGTAAAATTCGACCAAAGTTGCTTTAACTAGGCCATGCTAGAACATGCATTCGTAAAACGTACAAGTGCCAAATTACTGTATTTATCTGAATAGCTTACGCAATTTCCTCAACAAAAATAAAGAGATAAGTCGATCGAATATTCAAAAGCTCCTCAACCTTCCAGACTTCCCAGTAATTTCACACAATTTTAATAACTAATAAGGAATTTTGAATAAACCAAAAATTGATCTAATAATGTATTCACTAGGCAGAATAAAACAAATTCTTCAGATGACCCAATTTCCCAAGTGGATAATAAAATACTTAAACTGTGCACGCCCCTAGTGTTATTGCTGTTATTAAGTAATATTATGTGTTCTCACATCAGTCCCTCTATTCTAAGTCTACATGACATAGACATGCTGCTAAAAGGAAGCTTGGCGAAAATATGTTCCTACTTCTTAAAAGGACCTTGCTGAGTATTTTATATAGAGCAGACATTTGAATTTGAGACTACCGTTTGGGGAATCAATATCGGAGAACTCAAATGAAACAAATCTCGAAATATTTATAATTTCTTTTGTAATATCAAACAAATAAACCAGGCTTTATAATTCCTTTCGTTCCGTCTGCAATAATGGTGCATAAAAAAATAGAATATTAGCTTTTCCAATTCATAAAAGGAAAATAATATAAATTTGTTCATTAATCAATAGGACAATTAATAACATTTACTGCTAGTTTTAAAAAAAACATTTCAGTCAGAATTGCACTTTTAAATTTTAAAACTCTTCCAGTTTAAAAATTATGTTACAAATGGTAATTATTACAGATCTCGCGACTGATAGATTGTAATGAAATTTTCTTCTTTACATCGTTTAAGCATAGAACAACACCATCATTGCTACAAAAAGCCAATAATTTAGTAATTAATATGTATGCAGAAAGGTACAGTTGAACACAAAACCGTCTTCACAGAAAAAAAGACGTTGAGATCTCGAGGTGGCAACGATTAATCTAAATTTATCTTTATTCTATTTTACTCCGAATGATTAAAACAAAACTTTAAATAGCCGTTTTGAATGGACAATTTAACTGGATCTCCAGAATTCAGTCTCCTGAATTTTAGCGTTTTTTTTTTAATTTACAAGCACAAACACAAATTTAAAACATTTAAAACATCTAGGAATTGGAATGTAAATAAAATATTTATATAGGCGGTTTTGTGTTAAGAAGTTACAACTTTTACGATATTATCAACAATGATGCATGCAAGATAGTATATTTTAAATTATGCTTCGTTAGTTCATTACGTTCCAATAAAATCTGTTAGAATCCAGTTATACCGATTAAAACTGTTTATCCGTTTTGGCATTTTCCAAGTTAATCTCAAAATTTTGCAATTAAATCTTCCGAGCCATTTCTGGTACCGAACAAAAGCTTCTTGATATTTTCTTCCGTGGTTTTCCAAGCACAAGATCCGAAACAACATTAAATGCTTCGTTCTCAATATCACATGGGAGATCATAGCTTGAACTCATTTAGAAATGTATAACGTAAATAACTATTATACAATTATCTTTAAGAAAAAGTGGCTAAATCAGTGCAATTAATTCTCGAGCGCATGTTATGCACGAAGTCAAGTGAGCATTCTACTCACGACCTCAACTTGTCTATTCTCCTTAGCCATTAATTAAACTTTACTTCCAAGATAGCATATATTTACTCGGGTCGGTTTATTTGGATAATTCGGAGATTGAAGGAGATTTGGTTGAATTGACCCTTCACGTTTCAAGATGCAGGTCTCGGGTCAAAGTTTAATGCTGTCCGCCATGAATATTCCCGAAGACGTCTATCGACCAAAAGCCGAATAGACAAATATTTATGTACTGCAAAATTGTTTATCCGAGACGGATTGCTCATGAATAAACTTCGACAAAACATGTTTCAGTTTTAGCTAATGGGTCTGATGTTAATATAAATAGTGAAAATTACTTCGGAAAATCGATAGTGTTAAAAAAATACCGTATAAAATTGAAAGCTTTCAATTGAGTTTATCCAGAATGCAAAATATATTTCAAGTGCAATATTAAAGCTGAGTTACAATTTTATTACTGTAACTGGATGTTATGCAATATGCGGACCATAATAAAATTTCCTTCTATATCCGATAATTGAAACTCAACCGAATAAAGTACATAAAAAAATACTTTTATCCCAAAAAATCTCCTGTTACTTGTGGCAAATTCTTATTGATTTTGACTGCAAATTATTCACTAGTTTCCTAAGAGTTATTCTAGTAGATGATATTCAAGTGGAGAAAAAATTTTAATTCTCAATTAAAATTTTGACTAATTATTCCACCTTTTAGCTTTTGCGCATCGACAACCACACGAAAGCTCCCGTAATTCATATTGTGTAGGATTAAATCTATCAAGCGCGTTTTATATCAACGTTTATAAAAATGCTTTTCATAAATTCAGTGCTTCAGTTAAAGTAGCGGAAAGGACTCTATGCGAGAAGTGAGTTATATGTTCTAGTTGTCCAAATATTATTCTACACCGACAGTTTTAATTAAAACATTTAATCGATATCATGTATTGCAAAGTTTTTCGCATTTCATTTACTGCAAATTGTGCTGATATTTAAATGTTACACATATATTTAACTGTAGGAGAAACCGATCTATTGAAATATTTGAACTTCTTGAAAATATAAATTGAATTTTAGAAAGCCATGTAAAAGTAAGTTTTCTGGCTTTCAACAATTTAAACGGCTTACAACATTAAAACGCTAAACATCACAATGTCTTATCACTAAAAGTAATATTTTAAGCAGATATCGTTGAAACTTTTACTAAATCAAAATTACGACATTACATGCACGTCGAAATGACTAAGTGTGTTTTTAAGTTAATCATATTTCTTATGTGGTGATTAGTGGCTGGATAGAATAATGTCTCAAGCATGCTTGAAGACCATTGTGTTCCCAAAGTAGTAAAGTATAGCGTTACCTGAAACATGTAATCAGGGCTAATTAATTACAGTAGAAAATTCTCCGATTTGGCTTGCCGATATTTAGAGAGCTCTCATGACTAACTGTAAAAAGAACACCGAGACATATTCCCACTGTAAAGGAAAAGAATAAAAGCTATTGTAGCCTTTGAGGCTGGAAGGAAAAGGCATTCCATGGCTTAGGAGGAAATATTGAACAATGGAAAATTATGAACTTTAGTCTCGCTAATGTTAGGGTTCATTTTTGTGACTGTCCAAGAAAAAATTGAATATATCTGCTAACAATACCAGAGCGCATAACCTCTTTGAAAAATGAAGTAAAAACTGGTTAGTTTTTCCAACAGTACCTCTCTATGCTCATGACTGTAAAATGCAATATCTTTGATCTATACGTGGTGCGGTAAGGCATTTAGTTAGCTATATGAATAAAACAACGAGGAATGTAAATCAGCCTATTATCGCCTTTTGTTCATGCATAATTAACAACCCTTAATTATTGTTTTTGCTGCCACATTGACATGCATGAAATGTCCTTTTAATTTAACAATTTAAATGCCGCTTCTCGAACACCCCTATGGAGTGAAGAGGATTAACTGCAATTGGTTCAGTTAGAAAACAGCTAAATTTAGCTTTTTCGATTGTTCACAAATAATGCTTTCGCTAGGTTTTAGCTAATTGGTTAACTGTGGTTAACAGAGTGTGTGAAAGAGCAATTTGGAACGGGACTATTAATATTAAAACTGGCAAAATATGGGAAATGCATTAAATACTTCTTGAAAACAAACGTTCGGAAAATTAGAATTTATTTTGTATTAAATTATATTTCCATTATTAGATTTGTAATTTCAGCTAAATAAAGGTATTTCCCAACAATATTCTTGTTAATTTGAAAATCTGACAATTGGAAAGAAAAAATCGAGAGGGACAATTTTCCTTCGCCTGGGTCCAATCCCGTAGGTTAAATCAACCAAAGTAAAATTTAGCAAAAGTCAACCGCAACAAATAACGCGATATAATTCAATTTATAAAGTTTATAAGGAATAATATGTTGATAAGTGGAATATCCGAGTCGGTTGGGCTCTAAAGCCTTTACTAACACATGTAGAAACCCTTGATGTGTACAATGCTCGTTTGCTTGAATTAATCTTGACTCTAAATGTTAAATAAATAAAAACATTGGTTAAAGAGAAACAGCTTTTGTTTATCTTGATGGATGAGCATTAAAGTTAGATTTAAAAGCAATAGATGGTTTTCGGCTCGACTGTGGACATAGCCGTGAAAGATTTAATTAAAATATCATAGCGGCACTTGCCAAGTTGATCAAATGCTCGGTAATTTGGTAGTCTTAGTTAGCTATTCCTAAAATTCTATTAAGGGAAAATAGCGAAGCGAAAATGAATACGCGAATTAGTAAAATCAACACAATTTAGATGAAAAGTCAACGTTTAACAAATCGAATGGAAATGGAAAACATTTAGTGTTTATGTTTAATTTCCATAAAATATTTAGATATTTAACTCACTTTTTTTATATGGGTAAAGGAATATTTACAAGGTTAGGTACTTCTACTTATTTAATTAAGAAGTTTAAGACGTTAAGACTTTTTAAACAATGTTATTGCATTATCTTAAGTGCCTGAAAGCTCAAATGAGGCGGTACCAAACAAAAAAAAATTGTACTGGAAGAACTGTTCCAGAGGAAGAACAAAAGAGTGAGAATGGTGAATGTTTCTGCTTAGAAGATGAGTAGCCTTCCACATCTTATGCAGACCTAATTTTTCCCATTTTTTGTTGTAAAATTTAACTTTCTGTTTTTTATAAGTACACCTTTTAGGAAATATAAATATACAAAACATAATTAAACAGATTTTTACCGAAATTAATTATATTATTAAATTTTATATAGTTACTCATCTAACCAAAATACCACAAGTCCGCGCAGTGTTTTGAGCAAAACCCCGAAAGGTTTCAAGAAATTATGCAAAACCCCACATGTCCAAACTGTTAATCCGATTTATATTACTTCATAATTATGCGATTTCAAGAACGCGCGCCAGATTAATATTTCAGTTGCTGTAAAAATGACTGCATAATAAATTACAAGGACAAATTGAAAATTATACTATAAAATAGTTTTTCGGCATTTGTGAAATTCTCGATTTGTCCTTGTTTTGTTTTAATGAATTGCATTATTCATTGCATCAGCTTTTCCAACTTCCGCAATGTTCTATTATTATTTATTTAAAAGAATATTTGAAGCTTTACTCACTTAGATTTAAATACTTAAGTAAGCACGAATGTCTTGGAAAAGGTAATGAAAAATACAAAAAGTTTGGAATAGGAACAGTTAAAAGAATATAAAAGAATTCGTAATATAAATGCAATTAAAAAGCAATCGAAAATCCATCATCATTTGGTACATAATTCAGTAGGTCTGTAAGAAATGTAACAAAAAAATAATTTAATTTGCATTGATTTACTTTAGTTAAGCACCGTTCGAGTATTATGCCTTAACTCACAAAACCTACAAATCAGAGAATCCTAAATGCAAATACGGAATCCAGTATTTTATGTTTAAAAGGAAATTTTCCTCCCTCAGTCATATATTTTGTAGATAACAGATACGGGATATAAAAGGCGATCATTTTCCGACATAAGCACGCTCATAGGTTTTTCCACCTTCATGAAAGTAATTTATGAACCAAATTTGCAGATGCACTCGATCAGCAAAGCACTCCTTTGATAAGATGCTCTCTACTCAGGAACGAGTTTATTTAAAGTAAGATGTTAGGTATTACGTATCGGCTTGCCAACTTTGCAACTGCCAACGCAAATTAAAGCTTAAAGCTGCAGGCGAAGAAAACCAGAATAAAATAAAATAATATAATGCGATTAGACACTTGAAACACAGTCAGGAAAGCATATACATTAATAAGGGAAATCACAATATTTCAAACAAACTCATGTTGCGCTTTGGAAGCTCATTAGAAGACAAAAACATCTAAGGGATTTAAGATCGTGCACGATTTATGTTAAAAACCTTCTAGCCATTTAATCTAACTCAATGACCGTCAGTTTGGAAACAATGCGTATGAGAAAACTAATATCAGAGAAGTCCTTGTATTATACAAAAAATATATGTTCCAAATCATCCGCTGAACAAAGAGTTTCAAAATTGCTAAAGCTTCTCCTTCAATATCCGCAAGCAGCAGCTTAAATTATACGGAATTCGTTTAGATCCGCTCAAGGACTGAACTTAAAGTGAATCCTAGACTCCGTTCAGATGTCCCATTAATTTAGCTGGACACCTTAATTGGGGGACACTCTTGGATTTCAAGGAGATCGAGCTTAAGGGTCAGGTCAGTTGCGAATGGACAGTAATTTCTTTGGCAAAGGAAAGTTTCCCCGTTAAAAGATCTTTTCAGTTTGAGGGCTTGTTGAAATTCATATTTATATTCGTTTGACGAAAATATGGTCGTATTTCGTGCGGTTGCAAAACACTTCGTTCATAATGAATGAGCGAATGAGGATGATTGAGCGATAAACGAAAACCGGGTAGCTTCGATCTAAACTGGACATTAATTACCAAAATGAATTAACTAGTCGAAAAGAGATGAAAAAAACCATAGAGCAAGCAAAAAATGGGAATAAGCGAATATTCAATTGGACCAGCTTTGAATTTTGTTGATACACTAACGAGCGGTTAAAAGTAGACACAGCCGTAATGGAATTGGATCTGTTTCACTGCACCTCAATCCCATTTTTCAATAGTGGTTTATGTTACATGAATTTAATTAAAGTACACCAACGACAACGTTTCACACGTTATTTTGTTAATCAAAAGCAGTTTTTGTATTAAAATATACATTCTTAATGAATCCACAAGTTAGTTAATTATAAATTTGCTTTATATTCGGGTTTTGTGTTTACCAAGTTCCATTTTGTTTTAACACAATTTAATTTTTAAACACAATTACAACCGTGTATGACAATGTACTCATCACTATCTATTAAATTATTTGCCGCTTAAGTGTTACATTTTTCAAAGTTAATCCATATAAAAACCGGTCCCAAAAACATTCAGTTGAAAGTTACCGTCTTAACTTCAGCTTTAATGTGAAATTACTACACTTAGAGATAATATAAAACTTGCTAATCTCGCAATCGAGCATACTTAATTCCCATTGGCTCAGCTATAAAATGGAGTAATTAATTTTCTCTCTACTTAGCAAGAATTTATAGAATAGTTTAGTTCAAATACCCAATTGCCAGCTGCTGGCTGTCGGTATTCGTTGAGTATTTTATTCTGACTGGGCAGAACAAAGATCTTTTAATTTTAACTGGTGGGTTAGCTCAAATTGATTATTGTGCAAACACGTCGGTTGTATTACAAATACTTGCATCAAATTAACAATTACTATAAAAAAATATAAAAACTTACATGAAAATCAGCGCTTATGAGGAATATCGAAGACTGAAATAAAAAGATAATGTTAGTCAATCAATCGTATAAATTACAATAGGTTTAGATATTGAAAATGTTTAAAAAAAACTAAACTCAAAATTATTTAATTACTATATTACATATTTAGTAATTACAGTAATATAAAGTAAAATATAACAAGTAAAACGTATAGCTGATAAATAATAGATGAATGTTTCAGAATATTATCAATCTTCTTCCTCGCCAGAATCAGAGACATCATCTTCTTCATCTTCCCTTTCGGGCTTCCTTCGATTCTTTTTAACTTTCAGTGATTTAGTTTTTATGCATTTCTTCTTGTGGCAATTGAATTCTAACGTTGCATTTGTGTAATGTTCTAACTGATGTTTCATTTTTGCCGCCACTTTCCCTAAATTTTATACAAACTACTTTTATCATCCTAGTAAATAAATTTGCAACAGTAAACTGCATAATAACGCACAGTTTAAAAAAATATGTATTGGGAATTTTGAAAAATCAAGCAAGAAACAGTACACACGCAGCAAAAAAATTTGAATTTGTTCGGTAAAACATTATTTTTGATGATTTTTTTTACCTTTGAAAACCATTTTGTGCTCCGTATCAATTACATCAGACAAAGCATCTCCCATTAGGGCATCGGCTTTATCAGACAAGTTCGCTTTCATGGGATTTGGTTGGATTGTATACTTCATGATAATTTGTTCATCCAACGGGCGAAAATCGTGTGCCATTTTGCCTAAGGTTACAAGCAAAATATATCTGAAGCCTTAACGTTACTCAAAGAAACAAAATAATACGAAGTCGAAACTTAATTTCAAAACGTATTTACATATTGCACAAAATTCACATATACAATTTGGAAATAAGCTGCAATTTCAGTGCGATATTAAACTAGGCAAATTCGACGGTAAAGTTGTTGATTCACGTGTAAAACTTTCAGTTAATTTAGATTTTGTTTAATAAATTAAACTTTTCCTTTTATTGCGCTCATGAATTGAAGCAGAAACTTTATTTGAAAAGCAATTTGGTAAAATGGAATAATAATGAATCAACATACAAAGACAAAGGTATCAGTACCAATACCGCGACAAAAATATACAAAGTGATCTGCAGACCCCTCTTGGACTACGGACATATACTCATGGCCGACAAAACGATACGTACAAACAACAGAACAAATTACTGAACTTTATTAGCTGTTCCTCAATATATCCTCAAATACTAAGGAGTTACGTTAAATGTGATTAACATGTATACTGATCCTAAAACATTTTTCTGGAATCTAAGCACTTCTCTCATATATTCATTTAAGGTCTCAAGATGGTTCTTGGTATGCAGAATAAAAGGAGGATATAAAATTTGATTTAAAAATAAACGAATTATTAGCACAGCTAGGAAAGTAGTAGGAAAATATATGCCAGAAAAATTGCGTTTTAAAATAAGCGTCAGATTTGTGCTGCATAGGATGCACCTAACATTAAAAGTTATTTACCAAGGTTGCCCTTCAATGAACTCTCCTGAGAGCTTTTGGAGGAAGAGCGATTACTTGATTCTGGATTAAGGTGTTCGATTGTTTCAGCCTAAAAATGTAAACAAATTTGATTTATCCAGACTAACAGTTATAGTGCTAATAAAAAAGTCTAGTATATTGTGAAAACAGCAAACCTGTGATAATGATAAATCGAGAGTGTGAAGGAAATAATTTCGATAAATTTCACCAACTAGTTTAAAATCTATTGGAAAACCCATAGGTGTTTTTTTAAATGTGCCACATGAAAAATTCTCATTCTGTAATAATTTGCTTCATAAAGAGCAGTGGCGTTGAACTCAGATAAAACTTTCCAATCAGGCTACGCACATTTAAAAACGGCTAATGAGAAAGAAATAAAGAAACCAAGAAAAAGTCTAATAGATTACAAACAAAAGATTTGGTAATTTTTGTGGCCTATTTATTGGCCATACAAATTTGGCAATATTGGATAACCCTACTTCATATCTAAGGCAATGTTTTTTCGGTCAAACCTTTTAATGAAAATAAAAATGAATAAAAGTACTATAAATAAAAAAGTAAATTTCGTAATCAAGTCGTTTTGAATAATGGTTGTAATACTGGTAAAATTTACGAAAATCACTTCCTTTAAACAGTTTTTCGTTGCTTTTCTAACAAATCTTACGGAATTTCTTTTTGCGAGATATTTTCGGTTCATTTGCTCCCATATCTGACCCTGATACTTTCCGGGAATATAAGGCGAAATCATTCGTTTGTGACCACATTTTTCTTCAGCTTCACAAAGCTCAACTGAACCAGGTTTTGGACCTGAATGATGTTATTGAACTCATATTGCGGAACCGTCTAACAACTCTGATGCACGTTTACCTTCACATTGATCATCTTCCAGCAAAATTCCTTCAGCACCCTTCTTGGGATTATCCTCAAGACATTCCACATGTCTTGATCTGACACCTCCTTTATTTTCACATGCTCGACATTGGCTCCAAGGACCAACTTTCCATCTAAATTTAATTATCGTATACATTGCTTCTTCCTCAACGAATTTTTTAAATCCAATTTTTACTGCTTATGACCGTACAGTGATTTTGTACTAAGTAAAATAATGAGACGACAGAAAAATTCGTTCAACTTACGTCCTTTTGCAAGGTTGCTCATTACAATTCTTCGCTTGCTCCTTAGGCCGATCTAAACCGGCACAGAAATTCATGCTAACTTTGCCTGCCTTTTCCTCGATACAATCGATTTTTGCTGATTGGGAGCCGCCTCCACAGGCAACCGAACATTCCTCAAATTCCCCTGTATTTTTCAATTACCGTTAAGTCTTTTACATCAGTTCAATTTTAGTGAAATACCTATTTCCCAGTGATAGCGGGGCTCATAAGTGGAATCAACAGACTGCTCAGCCCATTTATAAACATAACCCGGATTATTCTGTTCAAAGAAATCGACCTGCAAAGAACCTTTTTAATGTTTAATTGACCCTTTAGAGCGTTAACTGTTACAAAAAGGACTACGTCTTCCTTAAGAGGTCCGTTAATGATAAGTGTTTCTTTTTTAGGTTCAACGTGCCTATATATTCCAACTGATGTACCAATGTTGCATTCTCCGTCGAGGGCTTCTGTGCTGAAGTAAAAGATGTGATTACGAAATACAACATCGGAAGCCGCAAATGCATACTCGTCTCCGTTCAGATAGAACTTCTTTTCGCTGCTGTCAGTAATAGCAATTATATTACCAGACGGGCCATTTTCTTCTATTACAATTTTTCTAGCACCGGCAGGAATTACCACAACTTTTGTGTAACCTAAAATGAAAACTCAATGGTGAGAAATGTGCAAAAAAATTATCTTGTTCTGCAGGTTTGGACAAACCTTGGCCAACATCTTTGTAAGTTTCCTCTACGATTTTACACTGCGTGCCATCTCCATTGCAGACTCCGCAGCGATCTTCAACCGATTCCGATTCTAATACATTGTCGCATCCGACTACCTATTTGTCGAATATAATTCTTTCACTAATTTTTACATGCTCGAATAAATGTTTGCTACTTGCTGGCTTAGTGATTTAACTTCTTAATGAAAATTAATCAAATCATGTTGAAACTTACACGGCATACGCCAGATATGCACATGTTTCTAGTACCATGTTTGCAAGGGGTTCCATCCTTAGCTGCAGCTTCCAGCTTGCTTAAAACATGTTCTTCGCTTACACAGTATAAAGCGCATGGTTCTTCTATAAGCCAGTACATTATATTATTAGGTATATCGGAGTTTAAAAATGAATAAAAAATGTATTATTTTGAAACTATTATGAGTATATCGCAAACGAATAATAAACCGCCTGTTCCTAGGAGCAAACACTGAAATCTCACAAACAACGACAAAGAAAACTTCAAACTCTCAATCAGTAGTTTGGGTCAAACATTCAGAAAAATCTCAGATTTTTATTGGAAAAATATAAAAAGCAAAACTACCAAGTAACCGACCAGCTTTAGCAATGTTCTCATTAATCAGATTTGAAATTCATCGAACTAATGGGGGCAAATGAGGCAAATACAAGACGCCCATAAGATAATTGCCCATTAAACTTAAGTATAGAACTTAATTAAACGATCGATAATTGCGTAAAATCTCGTGTATGCAAATTTTAATGAAAGAAAAAAGCCATAATGCGAGAGTCTGATTTGCGTTTCTACAATACTAACTGTGGTCTTTATGAGAATCATTTGCTTAAAATGGAGAGTAGTGGCTGCTACAGTTACAATTAAACCTTATTTAAATTATCTGAAATTCCTTGGCTGCTGAATTTATGGATACTTTAATAAAGGAAGGCATTTAAGGAAGATCACAAATTTTCTATGCTGGCTTCACATGTAAATTTCAATGTTAATTAAATGCCTCTTAAGAAGTCTATAAATTTACTTAAATATGTACTTATTTAGTCAAAATTTAAACAGGAAATAAGGATGAGAACTTTCTACAAATCCGGTCAAACTATTGTCCAATCAATAAAACGATGTTTTGTATTATCATAACAAAAAATACTTAAATGAGAAGCTCTGCATTAACCAAAAATGCGATAAATGTGTCACGTAAATAAAAATGTATTACATAAAAGGCGTTTTACTTCAGCCGCAATTGTTCCCCTGGTGAGTCCCATTGCCACATTATTGACGACCATTTCCCACTATTCTGCGCTGCAATAAACTAGAAAACAAATTTCACGAACTTCTCTGGCTTTGAAACATTTCCAGTCCATAATCCGAAACTTTTTCCCAAAGAAATTAACCAATTTGCGGCGTGTTAGGCAAGTTTTTCCTCGAGAATCTCGGGAGCAATTTGCCAAGAAACGGTCGACCATCAAACGTGACTTACATAAAAATTTTCCGGTTTGTGAATTTTTGATTGCAGCAATTAAAACTTCATTTTAAATGTGGGCGATGCGGCCGTAAGCAATATTTCCAGCAACTTTCGAAACGGCGTAAGTCCGAAAGTAATTTCTCAACACCGTGGAGAAAATGTGAAGGAAAGGAATTGGAGAAGTGCTTTGAAATGTTTCGGTTTTATGCTTCGCGAAATATTAGAAACTGCCTGTGAATGACTTATGAAAACTTGGAAAAGCTCTACGGCCCTATTTTTAACAAAAGATAAATGGAATGTACTAATCGGTACAGCAGCTTCTTCGATATTTCAGTAGTCGTTGAGACGATTTTATCCAGCCAAAGAATTGAGTTTCAAATTCAAGGAAAAGACTTACTTTCTTGAAAACTTGCTGTCCAGGAATGGTACGCTTCATTCCAGGGTTTTGAGTTTTGTTCTGTACATTGTTGCTGACGAAAGGTTGGAGCGTTTTCTGGGCAAGGCTACAAAAGCATGTTGAGTAAAAACTATCCAGAGCCCATTTTGAACCGTTTATTCAACACGTCGGGGAAAATCGTTCATGGGAAAAAGGGAATAGGTCTTTTTGAAAAAATATTAATTGATGCATAGCATATGTGAAGCTCAATTTAATCCGGCATACCCCAGGATTGCAAATTTTCAACTTCCGTCTTTCACCAATACAAAATCGTCCTCTATTTGATGGTACTGGATTATTGCACTCTCTTTCAGAAGAAGAGATTCCGCCTCCACAACTTCTCGTGCACTCAGACCAGGCACCAAAGTCGCCCCAACCTCCATTCACTGCTTCCGGTCTGGCACCCATTTCGATGCACTTCTTCTTAAAACACCACTATACGAGCAAAAATGTTATGAAAATTTTTGTTAAGTAATACTTTGGCGAGTGTTAGCAGGGGCACAAAAGACTTTCTCTTCGCCTGAAAAATTAATCTTTAGCACCTTCAGTTAGGTCGTAAAGTAAATATTTGATTGCTGCTGTGCGGGACTACTCTGAATGCAAATAGGGATATAGTTTTACCTTTTACGACTTCGAATAATACAAAGACGTCCAACAAAAGAAGTAACCGTTGGACCTAACATTTAAATAAACACATTGTAAAAAAATATATCTAAAAAAGTTTATAAGCCTGTTGAGCAGATCAATTTAGATGAAAATTTTCCGCCGTTGTCGAATAATGTAATCCACTTTTCAAATCTCTTGTATGTGTACCTTCTTAAAATATGAAAATCTGTGCAAAGCATTCATATTTTTTATGGAAGTCAGGGTCATTAAGACAACCATTCCATAATTAGATTACCTTGTTTTCTGCGCATTTTGTGCCATCAGCAGCGACATCATTTTTGCCAATACATTCCTTTTTGTTTACTTTGCAAATTAGATTCTCGCAAATTTTCTCCTTAACTGCGGAACAAACCCCTAAACTGGCAGGTAGCATAAATTTGCATTGCTCATTCGCATCGTACACTACCCCCGGCATATTTTCCGTAAATGGGTACAAAGTAGATTCTGGAATATCACTTAAGCATTGTGCCAAGTTGTTTCTGAAAGTGGATATATACGTAGTAGTTTAGTATATTTGGAAAAAGCCATAAAATTTGATCCAAACATTTTACGGCATTGAGAAATTTACTTTATTCAATTCGGAAATAAACGCTCGGACTTATTTCCAATCATTTTTCAGATATTCGACGTTAACTTAAACATTTCAAGATTTTCACTCGTTTTGCAACACACAAATATATGAATATTTCACATTATGGCAATGGAGCATGTATAATTAATGAAAAAATTCAAATAAAGGAAGGGTCGTAAAAAAAATATTACATAGAATCATAAAATAAGATGCAATTTTATTAATTCATTCATTATCAATTAATCCAGATGCAAAAATAATATCTGCGGAAAAATATCAAATTTTAAATTCCTCATACTTCCTTACTTGAACCAATTTGGACATACTTACTGGATTAAAGTATTTATTAAACTTCTGCTACATGAGGACCATCTAATCGTGTAAGTGCTAACTATGGGAGACATAACAAAATAAGATCCATCGGTGTCTTGAACTGGACAAGGTGTAGACTGTTCATCATGTTCAGCACCCATTCTGAAGTATTTATCAGAATTTGTAAATGTAAGGTAAATTTATCATTTATTTGTTCCTTAAATAAAATTGAGCTTCTGCAGCTTCACATACTAAAGCTCCTCATGTCCGAATCAGAAACATTAAATGTAATATATAGTATAATCTACTGATAGAAGTGCGTATCATGTGAGGATATTTTTATATCGTCTATAGTCAGCTAAGTCAGAAAGAAACTTTAAACTTTCTAAGTTTGACTTACAAATGGCCAATTTCATGAGCAACAATCACACTCAATACCAAACCGCCATCCTCATTAATACCACATTGCTCGGCTTTGGAACATGCGCCTCCAACAAAAGCAAGTCCAGTTAGATCACAGTCTTCCTCTGCCTGTGCACACAGATCATATCTATTCTAATTAAAGAGCAAATCGCTTAAAATGAAATGATGCATTTTACCAGTCATTGTTTTCGTTAAATGAGCAGAACTAATGCCAATAAAAATGTGCAGAGTATAGGGAATTATTTACCGATCGTAAAAAACCAACATTAATTTAGAAGCATCCCGGCTTATTGCTATTACTTTGAAATTTTGCTTAACTGCATACATTAACATTTTGATAAAAACATGACTTTATTGACAAAAACGGGGAATGCAATATATGAGATTTTTATTGCTTTTGAAATGTGCAAACAACTTCTCACTTTAAAGCATTGCTTAATAAGACCACACCGCACGCACCTTTCAAAGTCGGTAAATTTCTTTCAACTTTTTGGAATTTATGTGAATAAATTAAAGCTGTAAAAGGTGGGCGCTTATGTAATAAAATTAATTAAGGGATCACCCAAGATGAACTGCGTATGTTATTAAATCGACATTTATATAAACACTTAATTAGGATGCAAGCAAGAACATCAGATAACTATATTGAAAGAGGTAAAGTCATAAAATTTACAGATTTTAAGAGTATGTATGCATTTAGTGGTACATTTTAAGCGTCTAGCATATAACTATGACTTAATTCTTCAAAGTGTTGTTTTACAGAAACGTGGTTACCGCTCCCGCTTAATTTGCTTCAAAATATTTTGTTGATCAAGTTCTGTTCTATATGCTAGAACTGCAGCTAGAAGGCAATTTAGACATGAAAATCTGAAGATTTGCATGTTTTTGGTGCAGACTAAAATTGCTTTGGATAAACCTAAACGTGAACAACAACGTGATGTTGATTATGAACTTTTCTTAAAGCTGATTTGCATGAATTTGATAAGCATTCATTTAACACAAAACAAGCGAAAACGATCCAAAAGCCAAATTTCAGTTGCATCTATTCACCTGGTTAACAGCATGGCCATATCGAAGTGGTTGGGTGTGTTTTCGGGAGTATTAATTTTATTAGCCCAATCGCAGAAGCTTTTTAACGTTTTCCCGGAATCTCTATTGATTTCTAAATCGATTTCTTTCTCCTCCTTTTCCAAGTAGATAATTCTGACTACTACGATGTCCATTTGATGACCTACTGATGAGTCGTGGTAGTAATCAGCTACCTTAAAAGAACCTAACGTTCACTTAACGATTTCAAGAGAATTTTTCCGAAAACGATTTTCATTTGATTTTTTAACACATTTTACTCATTGCCTTTATCAAATCGACTGTATTCTATATTGATTTCCATTATTTTCTCTTAAACTCGCTTACCATATTCATAATGGTAAGAACGTACAATTCCACATCTCGTTGCTTGTGATATTTGAGGAATGATTTATCGCAAACGATTCCCATTTCTAAATATCTATTAATATTTTCGGACTCTCTTTTCTCTTTAAATATATCTTCTCCGCTTAAAGCTCGCTCTCTACAATATTTTTCGTGTTCCATAAATCAAAAGCTTTTTCTGTTGCGAGATACAAAAATATGTTTTTGCGTTACTACAGCTTACGCAATACAAATAAATATCAGGTAGTTTCATGAAGAATTTCCTTAAAAAATCGTAAAAGATTCCGGCAGTCAAAAAGTACCTTAATCGCTTCTTCATAGCATCATCCCACGATTCTTTAGTTCCACATGTTGGCTGTGTACCTTTGGGGACTTTATTGTGCACAACGTGTAGATGATGCCCCTTAAAATTTGGAGAATGCTCATCTACCGGCTCAATAAAATACTTATTACCTTCTACTACGATATAACCCGCCTGAAACCGAAACAAATATTATAAAATTTTAATCTTAAAGTCGTAATTAGGGTTCTTAAAATTACCAGGCCATCGCAAGTTGAAATAGCTGCCTTCGAGTTTGGATAACCCCGCACTTTACCCGTATAATGACACAATTTCTTGCCTTTCAAACTCCTTACATTTCGCTCTTTTATGTTTGCTTCTGGGTCTCTTTTTTCGAACACTAAGCCGGGGTGTATAAACTCTCTATTAGGCCACAATTCCAAGTGGTACAAGTGACCATTAACATCAACGCCTGCACACACGAAAACTACAGTAAAAACTGTTCAAAATCTGATATTGTCTGGATACCATAATGAATCATCTCGGGATCATCTAATGAGCGCTTTCGGCGTTCCTTGTAGCGTTCGATTCGATGGTCGTGAAAATGAGGCAGGTGGAAAGTAGAAAATTTACCATCAGCAGCCAGTTTATGTGGAATCGATAAGTGGAAGTCGGAAAGGGATTTTGTATATCGACCTGAAACCATAACGGTAAACAGTGCAATAATTAGGAATATATCCAAATGGCTCATAAAGATACTTTAGTATGAATTTCGGAAAAAGCAGCACATAATATCCTTCCAATCGGCAAAATGAAGGCAATTTATACCGACGGCAATAAAATACTGTTTTGCTACAGTGCAAATACGACAGGCATAAAACTATTTCAAACGCTTTAATTAAAAATAGATTATCTAGAACAAAAATTAAACAAAAAAATGTCTCTACGTCCTTTGTATTTTCTGCTGGTATATCTAGGTATAGACTATTCAAATGAACTACACCATAAAGAACACGCCCAGATAGAAAATTAAGAAATAAAAAACGCCTTGAAATCAACATTTCGAATATCAATATAAACATTACATATGCGAGTTAACGATAACCGTAACATTTTATATCCGCTTGGTACTAAATCCAATGTTATGCGGTGTTATAAGCATAACAAAGCACTATATCGTTGTTATACACAAAATGTGCTCTTAATGAACTAATAAATACGAAAACACGCCTGTAAGTTGTCTGGACCTGTCAAATCTGTTCTTTGTGCCGCCGATAAATTTAATACCCCATATGGGCTAATAAATTCACCATTGCCATTTAGCTAAGGTGTAACATGGACAATTAATCCTGAGTAATAATTATTAACGACAAATGGGAATTGCCTAATAAAGTTTTCGTTTCATTAGTGATATCTGAATCAAGTTTGCAATTGTGAAAATCACTTAATAGGTAGTACATTTACTCAGACTAAATGGAAAGATTCATATCAGCACAACTTAAATTATTTGCTATTCAATTGCACAGATTTTCATACAAACGATCTGTCCACCTTCTGTCGGCTCAAAGATAAAACACAAAACATTTTAATGAAAATTCAATTCAATTCAGTACACCAACAGCTTACCATAACGCGACTTTCTGCTACATCATGCTCAATGGTCAAAAATTGACATGTAGTTAGTTGAAATGCAAAAATATGATACAATTGCATAAAATATCGATGATCTAATATTTTACAATTGCTAATACACATTTCCTTTTACCAGCTGCTCAATAACAAGCCAGATGGAAATCAACAAATGTGTATCGAATTGATTTCAAATTGTAATGTCCGCAATCTCGGTACAGGGGATAATCTAAATTTGATTACAAAACTAAGTCTTGATATAATTATTAACACTATTACGCTTTACGCCAAACTGTTTACAGAGTAAACGGTAGGTAATCATGATATGTAATTGTCATCAATTATCCATGTTACTGCTTGCATGTTGTCAATAACAAATTATCGTGTTTACGAAGCACTAAATTCATCGATAGGATGGCACATACATACGTTTCACACGCTATTTACTTTGTTAAGAACTAATTCGCGGAATTGATATCTAGAAGAAATCAGGTTTTCAATGCCTCCTCATTTTGAAGCTGCCAATACGCGCAATTTGATGCTGAGAATTGCATTTGAACACTTAAATTGCCTCTTCAAGTTGAACGGACTAAACAGAAGGAACATCAACTAAGGAAACAGTAAAACTCTATCAGTGTAACGCAGTATATAGACAAAAATGTATTCATTTTCTAACACCCTGTTTCTACATAAATGTAAGTTATCCTAATTACAACCCATTATATTGGCATGGTAATTATGGGCACGATAACAAACATGGTCTTGGAAATCTACAAGCTTGTTTGGATGAATATATTCATCATCATTTTTTATAGAAATTTCGATTTTGATTCAGAAGACATTGGTGTTTTCATTTTGTTCCTGATTTATTTGATTTTTGTCATTGATTTATCAGTTAGTATTTATTTGTTACTGAAAGAAGCACTACCAAATAATTAATTCAATGTGATTTTTTTTATTATAAAGCGAAAACATAATTTATATCTTTCAAATTTGACTGATTTTAAAAATTGCTAAACTTTCTTTTATATGCTCATCCCAGTTGAAAATGGATATAATAAAGCATTTTCTAACATTGATCTATCCACGGAACTCATCATGTTCCGTGTGGATCAGTCTTTCAAATTTGTTCATCGTATTGAGAAAATAATTGGATTGAAACCGGACAAAACATTTATTGACACGATGGAGCACGAATGGAAACTCCAATCGGGAAGTCACAGGCTTTCTCCAAAATAGGAATATGAGATACCATTTTCACAAGACATAAAAAGTTATAAGACATATTTTTAAAATACATAAAAGTAATTATTAAAATATTGCTTCGCGTTTGTGTTTTAAAAACATTTTTAATTATTAAACATATATTTGTATCAATTTGCAAGATAATGTTTTTTTATATTTTAAGTTAGGTAGAAACAAGTAGGAAAGAAAAGCTAAGACAAAAAATATTACAAAAAGCAATATTTAATCATGATTGGCAAACTCAATTTAATTTAGCCTCAGCATTTGGTGAATTTTGATTGTCATCTATAAACAGCATTATAATTATGACAATCGGTTCTGCAGTCTATAAAATAAGGTTTAAATAGATATAATGACAGATAAATAGTCTAGCAAAACACGCGAAAAAGCAACAAAATCTAGTCTGCTTTAAAGCAATTCGAGTTCATGGAAATCAGATAAGTTATTACATAATTTCTAGACAAAAAGTTTCCAAATTTTAACCGTTGAAGAGAGAACCTTATTGTATGAAACTTAGAGCACCAGAAAATCTGTTTGATAAAAATCGATCGAAAAACAAACAAGTTGAAACGTTCTACATATTAATTTGCGAATGCAAAAATTTTACATCAAAAGCCTTATTTCGGACGCGGTATTAGGACTTTTATAAAATTCGATTTGATAGAGCTTTCTTTTGCAACCAAATCATATTTAATTAACCCAAAGCTTACGCATTACAGGAACGTCTTTTGACTGTTGGTTTGAATTTCAAGCCCCATTGCGAAATGTTTGCTTCCCTGTGAACACAACCTCATCGACATAAAAATGTCTCTAATTTTTCGCTAAAGCAACTTAAACATCTATTTTATTCGAGTTTGGCAGGCCCAGTTCGGCTGAGAATTAATTTCGCGAAAACCCATTGAACTCACACAATCACCGTCTAAAGTCGTGCAGATACTGCTAAGTTTGCAAGACAGCTTACGGAAGGAAATCATTTTATATTTAAAATTTATTGTCGCATCCATGAACGTAGCAACCAATGTTATAGAACAAAATGCTCTCATATTCCAAATATATTTTTCCAGCGTTTTTTTTATTACGTGCTGAAACAGCCTCGCTCCACGCTCCACGCCTTCTTGCCCTGAGACAAACCCATTGCTCCATAACCACGTATCTTGATATTACCACTCTTAAATCTTATAGGGACCGACCACAGCAAACCCACCCATATAATTCACCTAATTATTATTAACAATAACTTAAAGGTCATGAACAATGGTAAAAACAGGCGAAAAACGTGCGTACCGAAAACTTTCCACGTGCGAGTTAAAAAAACTTTACCAAACTTGTAGGATGGATGGTTCGAAAAAAAATCGGGAATCAAGATATCTCTGGCCCATTACCGATGGCGACCTTATCTGGCATTATTCTTTTGTCTATCTGGCATTTCTTTTGTCCTGTCTGTCAGAGCCAAGGCGATCTTGATACGGGGAAGTTTTGTTAAGTCAGTTTGAGTGAGATCAATTATTTTGATAACGAGACTAGCCCGCAATGAAGGGTAACGAACCAGGTTCCATCTATTGTTGATTGAAAATCGCTCAGTAATTGTTAAAAAATATCGGTGGTTTCATTACGCTTTCAGCTCGACTTGCTGAGAAAAGTGAAACTCAATTTGTTAAATCATCAGCTTTGTACATAGCAGCAGATAACTTTATAATTCTATAAAATAATCATTTTAAAAAATTTTTACTTGTAAAATAAAAAAGATCAATAGTTTCCTATAGCTAATGGTTACTTTAATAAAATATTGCCTCAAGGGGCTTCCCAAAGAATTCCGTGATGAGTGTCAAACGTATGTGAATAGATGTGCACTCTATAAAATTGTTTATTTTTAATTTACTGATTAATTGAAGATAATTAGAAGAAAACTGTGTAGGTTTAACTATGACTGAAATACGAAGAAGATAAAAATTTATATGAGGCGACTGGGAGATGAAAAACCTGCCAAGTTTGAATGTTTTGTTAAAAGAACCTGAGCGGACCGACGAATTCACTATTGCACATGGCCATAAATTTAATTGTTGGTCTACTCGGATTTAAATGTAACGGAATTATAAAGAATTGTTTGCAAACTTTGAAATCAAATTTTACATAAAAAATATAAATCAAAACGAATAACAATGAAGGACATGCAACCTTTTGATAATGTTGTTGATAAAAATTCTTGTTAGATGGACACTGAATTGACGTTCTGCATATTGTTAGGATTCTCAAGAAACAAAACACTTGTTAGGGACATATAGGGAAGTAAGTATTTACTCAATTAATACTGAAATTCTGTAAAAAATATACATATTCGCTTTATGACGATAATCACCAGAAATTAGTGAGGACCATATATGGTATTAGATATGTTAAAATGATGAAATAGGTACTTTCCTTAAGGATTGCGACATTTTCCCACTTATAAGCTGTATCAATTTATGCAGTACAGTACAAGGCTCCATCAGTATTATTCAACAAAACATTTTGTAAAGAAGAGCGGAAGTCGTAGCCTTATCATCCTATATAAGTTATGTCTTTAAATTAGATTTATGGATAGTTTTCTAAGCAGATTTCCAACTTTTTTAAATAGGTTTGCCAATAGTAAAATGCTAGTCAAACACTTACCATGAATTCTTGAACTGACAATCAGAGGCTCGCAAAGGCACTGGTAGAAAATCGCTTGCAGTAGCAAATTAATCATGATAAGTTAAACGGAGCTTATTCAGATATCCGAAAGATGACAAAGGTTGGCACATGACAGAACAGGCATTAAATCATGCCCGTCATGAGAATCTACCTGATGCCAACCTGCGACCGATTTTCCTGCACTTCTGTAGCGGCACGGCATGTGAAAAAGATGTCGCCGAGTTTCTGTCTGGGTTTATTTAGTGAAATTTATTTCGATAGATCCAGTTAATGAAACCTGGCCAGTTTTTCCTGCGTAACACTGAAGATGAGCTTTCTACATAATAAATATAGTTCTTAATGGAATCTTATGTAGGCTTCAATAATTGATTCGTTAGTAGAAAAACAAATGTATTCTTTATAAGCATGGTTCTTTGATATCACACAGCGAGATCTTGATTAGTCCCGTTTTCTCCAGTTGTTCCTACCGCCAGCTCCTATCAAAGGGAATGATTTAGCTCGAAAAATGTGCCTAAAGTTGCATTGGCAAAACCTGACTTCTTCAAAATCCTGTCGAGTTCAGTCTGATCGAAAATTTAGGGTCTAATTGAAATGCGCAAAGTTACCGCTCAAGTACTAACTCAGACCGCATTTAATTTACGTGCCGAAGAACGTTTCGGTTTCAGTACTGCAGGCAGACTTGCAAAAAGACGTCGCCGCTTTGCTTTCAATTCAGTAATTTATTGAACTGCTATCCGATTTTAATAAGCCCCAGACACACACGACGAAAAAGGGTGTGGTCAGACAGGTACGAAGAAAGCAGGGGTATTATTAATTACTAATACCATTAGTTTATACCTAAGTGTTCAGCCGCCATTGCCACAGTTGGAGGTAAAATGCACAATACATGCATAATAAAGTTTGTAGGATTTTATGCGAGATTTGGAGCTAGTGTTAACGGTCAACTCAATAAGCAGATATAATCCTGCTATTGATTGATCTACAGTTAGTTTCAGAGCTTAAAACGTAATCAGTTAATAACATTAATTTATTGGTTAATTAAAATGAAGCTATAGGCAAATCCTTAAATGTTTATTTCAACGGGACGTTCCAACAAAACCATTTTATCAAAAAAATACAGAAAAATTTCTAGGACCGTGATGAGTGTGTCCATGTTATATACATTTGGATTTTTTTTTACTAAAAATCGATTGCTAAACTTGCAAAGTTTCTTAATTCATGCAAAATATCCCTAAGATGATTCTAATCAATCTGACCCCTTCGCATCCAGTGTTCATTTTTAACTTATTAAAATTTATGTTATTTCTTGAGTGGGGCAGTGCACCTTTAAACTTTTAAAACGGAAGATTTAAGCATCTACAGAAAAGGCCTACTTTTTAAACAATAAACTGTTAATTTAATATGAAATCGTTCCAGATGAATAGTCGTTCGATTATCAAACTTAAAGTTTTCCAAATTATTTCAATATGCAGCTTCCTTTCGACAGTTTTTCTAATCGCTCTTAGCGAAGCATCACTGTAGCTTTGAAGCGTCCCAATATAGTTTATTAATTTATAACGTATAGTTCTTTCTCTTGTAGACATATTTCGGAAATATCCAAAACAGCTCCAAACCTGCGAATGGCCTATTATTAAAGCATTTTATTAAAATTGAAAAAAACCGCTTTCATACTTCGATTTGAAATGTCGAAAATTTTAGTGCATGAATTTCGCTAATTGGTTAGCACATTAAACTTTGCACCGAACCCCGATGTGAGTAATCTTGATCAAATCCGGCTCAGAGTAATTCAAACAATGATTATCATCCTTAGCAATTAATGCAAATAAAAGTTACCGGCAACAGCAAAGCCTTTTGAATGCCCCCGGCATAGTTACAAAAGCAAAACAGCCAATAATTGCTCTTTTACCAGTATAGACTTATTGAGAATGAGCTCACCCATGTAATTGAAAATATTACATAGTTCACTGGTTGCCTACGGACTTAAATATATATATAAACATAAAGTACATTGATTGCGACCCGTTCAAATAATTAACTGCTATTCAATTTGGGTAATTTGTCGGGAAATTCGACTCAATGGAATTCGAAAGGAAGTTGTCGATAATGCAGTTGGTACAGACAATTTAAACGATCAATCGACTTTACAATTACATAATATTCAATTAATATTAATTATATTGTACTTTATTAACCAAACTATCTTCACTTTAGTATACCAATATTTGCATTTGTATCTTTGTAAAACACACGCCGCAATAGAGTTAAATGTATCATAAAAGCTCTTATTATTAATTGGCTTCAATCCAGTCAAAATAACAATCTGTAGGGGAATAAAATTTCCAATCGTAATAGTTGAAAAATTTATAATGGAAAAGTATGAAATGAAAATTAAACGCGCTGTAAATTCTACATATTTCATAGTCATTTCGATTTTGATAGAGGTTAAGTTGTCTGGAATCAAGTGTTTATCTCAGCAAAAATACGCAAGAAACAAGCAACAAATGTGAATTACAAGTTCTCAAAAAGGTCTCAACTGAAATATTAATCTTCAAAAAATGGATAAGAACTCAAGCTTGAGACAGAAAATTTCGAATCAAAAGTTCAACAAGGCCTATTTGAGGAACTATTTTTCATCAATCCAGAAACTTTTAGCATGAGCTTAATTTTTAGGTATTTCGCTAAAAAAGATAAAAAAAAAAATAAAAAAAGAGACCTATAAAAGAAGTTTGTAAAAATGAATCCGCCTCAACAATATAGAACTTATCTATGAGCTTAATTATTGTAAAGCTGTAGAAAAGCAATAGATATAAATAATACAATCTTGAAGATGTCATACATATTTCAATTTATCACTTAAATCGAACATTTAACGTTATTGGTAGGACATATTGTAAGACGCGGTAGGACATATTGTATTCGCATATCTTAATGCGAACAATTAGAGCTAAGATGAGGTTAAAGCTACAAAGTTGAAACTGATTTGAAACTTAGCAAGTTCTTGATCAAACACAAGGTTTCTGGTGACAATCTAGAACTGGCTAAACTCTTGTTCAATAAATAGTATGGACGAGGACTTTATAGTTTACTTAAAGTGTGCAATTGTAGAGTAGAGTTTTGTATAAGAATACTTCATTTAGGAGCTCTCAACCAAGCAAAAGTGTTCCTGAATGATAGAACTCAAATCAAGACTATGATTTGATCGAATATTAAACTGATCTGTTTCATTCGCTAAGTAAAGTTTAAGATCAAACCTTACAAATATGCAAATATTATTATACTTGCGCCGAGACAAGTTGGTCTGAATTGCGCCCAGTTCCGGATTACCAGCTATTGTTTTCAATCAAAGCCATTAGGTAAGATCCGATATCGACAAAGTTTAGGCATTATGGCGGCTTGTTTGTGTACAGAAATTCCATCAGGGGCTAATTAGCATTAGCAAGTCAATGCGTTTCAAATGTACTCATCACTTACCAGAGCTTCCACTAATAAATGAGCCTATAAAATATTTTCCTGATGCTATAAACAGAAGTTTATTTTAAAAAGATCTAGGGGAGCCGAAAACCATTTTGATCATGCCGTAGCTCCTTAATATACATTCTACATTGTATCGTGAGCTCAGGAGGAAAACAAAAAAGAGTGCGCCCCTCCAGCCAATCAGTCATCAGATATAACCGATCACAATGTCTTTGCCGTATTGGCATCATTTTATCCCCCCAGATTAAGTTACATCAGTTTCCCGTCGTTCTAAATATGTCATTGTGTTCGATAAGAGGTAAACTCAGACTCCGAATTACTTCTGAAAGTTTTGATTATTCTGCAGTTTAAGTTAGCTTTAAATCTCTTGTTGAAATTTATTTTTTGCATTAACTACAACTACATGTAAAAAAGACAAATAGACTTGCTTAATGCAGTTTTATTAGTTGCATGCTAACAAAGTTAGTTGCCAATTTACATTAATTCTTCATATTGCATGTATTGCACACAGCGACTCAATATGAATAATGATGTTCAGTGATGAGAAAATATGAATATCCCAGATCCGTAAAAATCCTAACAGTCAAGCATTAACTGTAGCCCATCCTTCTTTGGAAATTATTTCCACAGGTCAATACTTAACAAATGTGTGCTGGTCGTTTGTCCTAGAAAGTGTGACACAATTAGTAAATATTAAGTGGAAAAGGCCATTAAATATGCGATCCACAATAAATTTCTCATAAGTACGTTTCCTGCTACTTCTAAACGTCGTAGAATACTATTAATGGCTTTGATTAATCAAAATAATGGTTCATTTATCCATGTTCATTTGCCTCCATGTTATAGTTTTCTGATATTCGAAAGTCCTACACAACTATGCTTACACGTTTGCTTGCACTTTGCAACGTTCTAGCTGATATACAGTGTGTCTCACAATATCTTGCCCATATACGAACCGAAAGAGAATCGGTGCATTGGTTTGGAATAAGACAAAGCTGGAGCTTATTAGATAATTAGTATCGCTTTGATTTTAAAGAATCAAAAACACGCGTTTTATAATGTTTTTGCCTTGTACTCAGCGCGGGCTATAAAAAACGGGGAAAATATACGTATAGGTACAGCAGTCTATGAATTCAGCATATAATCCGTTGTCTGATAAAATGTGGTAAGAGAAGACGAGAATGAGGCGCGCTCATAGACAAGCAATCAAACTGTTAATTTTCACCATACTTGCATACATCATACACCTTACAAAGATTTATTTTACAAATATGCAGACAGCGTTGATAAAAACTGGGACTAGATACGAATGTATTTCTAAAATGCCGCACATTAAGCGTTCGGCACAAAAAAGGTTGTAAGGAACAGCAACATCAACAATAAAAAAATCAGCAACGAAACGAATCAGCAAACGAAATAACACACAAATGCAAAGAAAAAAGAGCAGTTCACCTATTTAGAACCTCAAGCAGCAGATACCTTCAACCTTCAGGGTTGAAATGATATATCAAATTTTCTAAAAAATCACGCCCAAAACACTGTTTGGAAAGTATTTTTAATAATGTATGTCATCAGCATAGTAAGGTAGCATCAAAGCAAAATTTCATATTACACTTCTTTGGAAGTACTGCATAAAATAAAAATTCGCGAAAAAACGACTTAGAACTTTGAACAAATATCAAGTTTGCTTATCACTAGACTCATAGTTCTCCTTCTGAAACCATCAATACCCTTAAATTAGTTATACTTTCCTAGCATTAAAAGGTTAATCAGCTTAAATGCTTGCGTTCGTTCGAAAATGTGTTCACTTGAGTAAAGGGCTCATCAGTGTAAAAGCTCCAGACATATTATTGCAAAGGAATGGCGTATATTGTCGTCTCCAATCTGCAGATATTGGCCAGCAATTTCACTTATCAAGGTATAGGTTAGAACTTTTTTATAAATCGGTAGTTTCGAGTTACTTTTCATATTATACTAGAAGAACTTCAGAATCAAATTACCGTCACAAGAATTCCTCAAAAATAAATGTCCTGTTACAGCAGGTTACTAGGAATTTAAATTGGTTTTCTTCAAATCATCTTGACATGTTTACACTTGCACACGTTCATTTCTATAGAGTATTACAGAGATATCTAATTTCAATACGCTCCACTGGATCAGGACAGGTAACCAACGCTAAAAAGCGATTTGCATCAGGCTTGATGTTAACTTAATCGGATTAATAATGCAGCTTCCACTACCAAAAAAAGTGACGGTCATATTAAATAGACCGTTCTAATTGCATCAGCAATCGCTATTTGCATAAATGTGCGAAAATATGTCTTTCAGTTCATTAAGCGCTCTGGATGCTATAAGACGATAGTATTCACTAAGTAAGTAACTCACAATGATAATGAACAATAATTATGAGATGGTTTTAGACTATGTTTCAATTAGGTATACGTATATCAACTTACACAATTTGAAATAACTAAAACATTATTTTTGGAGACTTAGTTGCTCTATTAAAATGTGAATGATCCGAGCTTTTAATCTTTGAAACAAAGTAGGTATCTATGTTGCTGTTAGAACTGATTGAAGTAATAGTCAAAGCCAAAATTGCTTATCTAAATCCTGCCAAGCAATCCAAGCTTCACCTTGAACCTCGATGAATCATTCCATTTAGACTATCAGAAAATTGACTACAAATTGATCGAAGAGTAATTTAATTTGCATTTTTTCGATTAATAAAGAAAGGTATTAAGTTGTTCAGACAAAGAAAGATGAGTCACCATATTTGGGTTTGGTTTTCGCGTCGTCAATGTTTACACATATATAAGTATGTTTTTGAATTGGTAGATGGCTTGTAGTGACCAATATTTTGAACTGAAAAAGTATAACTCATAATCGTTAAATCCTCAAACAATAACGGTGAAAAGCGAGCATCACTGCGAAACTTTCCTAAAACGGTACTTAATAAACTCAACTGAACAGGTGACAACAGGGGATAAAACAGGTCAATTAATTCCCATACTTTTCATATACAATTATATCTTTCTCGATATTCGAATGTCTGCATTGGATAAATAAAATAAGAACAAGCAAAGCGTCCCCTGTTTAATTTTGAAGCCATGTCTTCAAGCGTATTGAATTTGGAGTGATTTTTTCTATCTATTACAAGACCTTATCAGACGTATTTAATAAAAGCAAAAAATCGCTTACTGCGCCGACATAGTTCAGCACAATACTAAATTATTTATAAAGCAATTTACGTATTTGATAAGTGAAAAATTATTATTGAAAAGAAGATAATGGTGCCTTTCTGTATGTTGCGCCTTTTGGGTTTTTACAGTCCCATATACAGTAAAGCAGTAGATTCGAAATCTACAAATACATTGTTATTTTCTAGCTATACAAAAATCTGATGAAAATGTTCTTTTTAATTTCACACCCGATGTTGGAGGAAGCAGTTACCTCAAAAGAGTAAATGTACTTTAGTGCAATTCATACATGTAGCAACCGCAAAATAGTAGTATGCATAAATTATACGTACCTGCGAACAAAAGACACTGAGAAGGCAAACCTAACACATTTATTCAAAAATAGTTTCTAATTTCGGAACGTATTGTGTGAATCATATTTCTGGAAATTCACTAATTGTTTTCGACTTGCAATGTTAAATTACATTCCAAACGATACAAACGAATGAATCTGTTATTTCAGCATCCAGACTGTAAACACTGCTATTATCGTTACAAATTATTTTTTGGGACTTTAAATGTAATCAATTGCATCGATGCAATCGCCTTTACCGTAGAAGAAGTTCATTTTAACGTCCATGCAATAACTCTTTGTTGTTTTCTCATTTCCATTCACCAGACCGATACAACCGCGTGTAAAGTTTCATCTTTCAGACCAGTTTGCGTTGTGGTACTTTTAGTGAGAGCTATTGCCGATTCGATGGATGATAACGATTGCTCGTAATAATTAGTCGATAAGTTTTTATCAAGTTTCTCACGTGCGAAAATTTCAATGTCTGGGTCACCCAAGTTGCGATTTAATTATCAATTTAATGGTGATGGTTCTTTGGATGGGAGTTTTTGATTTGATCATCAATATTAAATTTATTGAGTTTAATAGTGGTGTAATGATATTTAAAAAACTCATTATTTGCTATGGGAAAGTGCCAGAGACAGTACAACTTAGCTAAGACTTATAGAAATAAACGTTTGAACGTTGAAAGTGCAACTTTGATGATTAGGAGCCTTGGGAGCTTTTCTAGTAAGCATCAACTGTTTTGGCTATTAATATTTAAGTAACCTGTACATGAAAGCGCTCTACAGGATTTTTGGAAGCGTTCTCGTCAAGTAAATTTATTTTCAAAAACGGGAATAATACTAAAGAACCAATGTCTGATTGAACACAAACAGAGGCGCTTGAAACCAAAATGTGTTCATATTGAGCGAAAATCCATCCCTTAAGGGCATTTACCATGGGTTGTTTGATATTAAAAAGTCCTTCACTGGACCATTTACCTATTCCGAATACTTATCCCCGTTGCTCGTCTCAACAGTTTTAAGGAACTTAGAAAGTTAGATGGTAAAGGTTATTTATTTTCTGGGCGCTTAATTTGATGACAGAAGCATATTTATCATATTGCATACAAATAAAATTTAATAATGCGTTGAATTTCGCGGTTGCGACCGACTGTCTGAACATTGACTTCTCCAATGATCATTATCAAATAGATTTTTTCAACTTTTCCGAATAAAATATTTTGCGTCACAAATTCGTTATATTATTGATGGCTTCCTTAATATACGTTAGATAAGTTGAAATAGGCCTCAATATATTCCTTTTGAATGGCGTCTCGGCACAAGCAGATGCGAAAAACGGATGATTAAAACAATTAATCTCGTATACTGGTCACAGTCACACTTCGTTGGAATCAATTCTAGCTGAGTAAAGCCGATCTACAGGTTAAAATGTCAATGGTTGGATCAAATTAACAAAGATAATATTTTGCTTCCAAAATTGAGTTGCACAGAGCTGCAGTGACTGTGCCAAATACACAGCATACACTTTGAAATGTTTGTTTATTTATGATTTCAATCGTTCGTGCTTCCTAGTGGTGATCTACTCGACTTCTCACGCGAACACTAACTTTATGATTTTTTTTTGTTGGTAAAGTAAACGTGAAAGTTTGTATTGATTATCAGAATTATGGTTTTAGTAGTAAATGTAGACCTGACGCCAATTCCGCGATTTCCTGACCAGTTAAGACCCAACATTAAGACATAAATTTCAATACCTTTCATAAGCGTGTCCAAATAAATGAACAGATGCTATTTAATCAAACAAAACTTACCTATTTCTATCAGCTGGCGATTTTAATCGAAGAGTACATCTACAATTAAAAAATATATATTAATATGAGACAATTAAAATTTCAAATAAAATGTATGTTCTAGTCTAAATTGCTAACCATTTGCAGAAGTTTCGGTGCTTAATCTTCTTACAATTTCAAGCAATCTTAATCATTAGCAAATGTGAACCGAAAAAATCACACTCATTTAGGTTTACTTTGTATTCATCATACTTTGATGCTACATACACATTTTTAAAAAAATGATAGCAAAATGTAGGTAACAAGTGTTTGCTACAAATCGCAAAATAAACTAAAATACCTAAAAAAGACATAGTCAATACGCCTAAACATACAAATATCAAGTTTATGGGTCTGCATCGTGCTATCATCTATCTTGCATCAGCTATAGCCAACAAGTAACTCTCAAAAGGAAACTTTAAGAAAAATTCAAAACTTCGTAACAAACAAAATCAAAATCGTATTATAACTTGAAAAAGTTAATTTGTTATTTTCATATTTTTTAACGTTTGATAACGATAATTCAATCAAATCCCACTAAGTTGAGTTACTTCTTCCACTTTAAAACTTCTGGATATCTTGGATTGCCCTAGCTGAGAGTTTTCTATTGATGAATGGTTGATCTGTGTGCTTTTGTTACTTAATTAAAACTACATGAACAAATATCAAATGAATAGCTAGCATTGAAAGGACCACCGTTCCTAACAAAAGCCTTCACCTGATTAATTTATCCTCAATTATATCGAAAAATTATTTAAGCAAAACAAGCCTGACACTGAAACCGAGCACTAAGAAACCAGGAAATCTGAACCTTCCAATAACGTGCACTACATACCTAACAGCTTCGCGATATTTTTTAACGCAAAAAGTTCTAACGGGTTAAGTTCGGGATACCTAAGACGCCATTCTATGGTTGATTGGTTGCACTTCTTCCAACTGGCCGCTTGAGAAAATTGTGATTTGAATCGAGAATTCTACGCACGAAACATCTGAACTTCGCCGAGTAATAGTAGAAGTTTATCTTCAGAAAAAATGAAGAAACATGAGGAATTAAATCGATCGCGTGCAACGTGCGAAACAAGTATTTTTTTGTAATTATAAGCAATACCTAACGACTTGTGAGAAGATAAAATTAGGAATAGTTTACGAAATTTAAAAAAAAGTAAAAAAATTGCCATCATTTAATTGTATATTTGAAACCATCTAGAAAATGTTACGATTAGACAAAATAACTTAGAGCACTTAGTTAGTTAGTGAATTCGTTTCCAGCAAAAGCTGTAGAAGGAAAATAACATAAACTTGTTATATTGACAGACAAGTGGGTAAATTAATTCTGCCAACTTACATCCTTTCATGCGACTAGCGTGGCTGAAAAGAATATAGTAGATGTGCAAAGATTCTCTTATAGTGGCTGAACGACACAAGCACCACACCATATACACTATCTCTTTCATAAGTGGAGCCAGTCGTACAGGTATCTTTTCACAAGACAACAAATAGCAATCGAATAAACAATCGATAATCGGTCCAATGCAGGTGCAATCAGTATTCTTTAATCTCTCTGACTTAGTTTATTCATTGAATCTGACCAATCCGGGTCCATGTTGATGTGCTGATCTTAAGTGACTGTGTGTGCACATTTTGGTAAAGTGAAGTGCTACCGAATTGCATAAAGTAAAGATTTTTTGTTAAATTCCTAGTTACAAAGTTGGGTAAATGGCAAAGTTCCTTAATCAGTTAAAATCTATTAACTTTCCTGCTTCCTGCAATACTAATTATGCGGAAGCAGTTTAGGTGTTTCAGTTTAAATGAGTTTTTCTGTTGGAAAAAAGTCGGTTTGTTTAATATAGTTTACGCACAAATTTTCCATTTTTCTTAAATATTGAGCAGCACTTTCTCGAAAACATCACCTATGTTTATTAATATTATTAACTTTATACACTCCACTTGAGTTGAATCGGTTTCAAATTTGCTGACACTATTCACGTAAGAAAAGGCACAACATTAAACCGAGGAATAGCATTAAAAGTAGGAGGAGCAGCTTTAATTTGATTTTATGAAGTTTAACTCCAAATTGCCATGAACTGAAAGCAACATCATCTATTTATTTCTGATTACCCAGCAGATAATTTCTATGTTTATACATTACTTCACTATTAATAATTCGCTATCATATGAGAAATTCTTTCATGTGTTAAAATATTGAGAATGCAAATTTTTTTAACATTGAATACTATAAATATCTGAAATAAGCCGAAGTTAAGCATTTAAGGTAATTAAAAGGTAATTTATAAAATATAAGAATTTTAAATGATTTTCCTGTGCAGGAAAATCGAATTTGACTCAAGTTCCTTATCAGAAGACTGTAAAGTCCACTGGATGTGTCTTTTGCATAACATTTATAAATGTATATATGTTTCAAAACAATTTCAACAGAAATTGTTTTTTTTTATTTCAAACATTTTTACTAGTATAATAATACAGAAAGCCTTTGTGTACATTCTGTTGATAATAATTTTAAAAAAATTTCATCTTATGATATTTAATTTGGACTTATTAATTTCATGATAATATTTTTCACTTCTTAATTACCTCATTTGATTTTCAGTTTTCAAAACTATTATATTTTTTTCATTATCTTTAATATTACCGGTATTTTAATAATTTCATATAACTATAAATCAGTTTCTAATGTAATGTTTGCTTTCACGAACTTCCATCGATTAACTATCTATAACGGAATACCAAATCTAATTCATTATCAAAAATACTTAAGGAAAAATACTGTGTACTATCCATTGAAAAACGTTTTAAATAAGAAGCACTTGAATAGAAAAATTAATCCCAAAAGTAGATTGATCCAGATGTTTAAAATATCGACTTTTCTGCCTTTGAGTCTGCAATAGTTTGAAAATATTAAAAATGTATACTGCGTAAATGAATCCAAAGGTATTTTATTCGTAAATTCGTCGTAATTTCTTTAGTCACTTGTATTCAAACCGTTTCCAAATAAATTCGTATTAAGGGAAATTTTTATAATCCAATCAAAGGGGATGCATACGTGTATTATAGTGTGTATAATCGTATTATACTATAAAAATATTTTTATAAATCGAGCTACTCTCACATACGTAAATCACGAAAAAAGTGTTATACAGGAATATTTGATCCTCAAAATAAACATACATAAAATAAGACTTAAATATTATACCGTATTTATTCAGTTAAACACCACCAGTATATTTTGCCGAACCGGATACCCGTGTTACCATTATTAGCATCAAGCAAAAAATATTACAACATCGATACATACTCCGCGTTTGTTTTATCGAGCGAAAAAAAAATAAAAAATATTATTCGATAACGAGTTCGCTGGGTGTTTTTAATGAACGAATAAAAAAACAAATTTTAAAACAATATTGTTTTTCCATTAAAAACGCATATATTTTTATTCGTCATTTGCAAAAAGTGTAACGTTTTTAAATACATTATTGTAACTAATAATCTCCTAATGCTACTAATTAAATCAAGCTAAATTGCAAAAAGTGCGGTTTAAAAATATGGAAAAACTGATTTAAAATCAGGTACTTAAATCTATTATTCTGCACATAACTGACCAAAAAGGCACTGTTTGAACAGGATACAATTGTTTACAATTGTTGGAGCCTTCCGAATGCCGCTGATACGGATTTACCTAACTCGTGTGTGCACGTTGACAGTTCAATACGAGTGTACGTGTTAAAATTTGCAAATTGGCCCTATATTTACACTTGCTCTCATTTTATATTGCAAACCGATATAATGAAACAACCGCACAAATATTGATGCGGGATTCCGGCAGATGTTTACCATCATCACGAATATTCTCACATTAATTGAAAATTCGCTCGTTTTCCATGCCTTTGCTAAAAGTTACTGAAGGAAATCAATTGATTGATCTAAAACTAAGTAGGTACATACGTTCAAGTTATTCATTTCTGGATGGTTTCTAGTCAAAAATCTTTACTGTTTCATTCAACTTCCGTTCATATAAAAATCAATTACAACAGCAAGAATTGAACGTGTTAAATTTCCAAAAATCAGTATGCGCTTTTCAATTCGAAAAGAACATTTGATTGAAACTGTCTGTTTTAATGTCAGGATCACTTTGAGCGTTTTAAATTTCTCCTGCTGGGGCCAGTCTCAAATCGCAAAGCAATTTTTCAGGCGTCAAAAAGCGTATTAGCTTCAATCAATATCAAACAGCATTTCAGCACGCCACTCATCTAAAAAACATTAAAACTAAATAAAATCCGATTACTACAAACACTTTTATTAAGCTTCTATACTTTGAAAAGTTTTCGCAAGACCGTTCAAATTATTCAGGAAGTTTCATTTCTTTTGGTTCAGGTTCACTTCATTCGTACTTCAATTCTGATCTAATACTTTTTGTTCTGCTGTCGAATTGCTAAAAGTTTATTCCTTAGTCGAATGAAAAATAGCACTGGTTATGTTATTTAAGTAGAATCTATAGGTTGAAATTTAAAGTCCTTGTCTATAATAGCCAAATTAATGTCTATAAAAGCCATTAATAATAATAAATATATGACAAAGTTTTCTCAAAAAATTCAGAACCTGAAAAATCTCAATGCAAATAGCTGATAGTTTAAGCAAGAAATAGTTAGTGCAAATTCAAAAAAAATCTTACTTCATAAGCAAAGCGACGAATAATAGGAAAGACAGAACATAATGTTAGTAAAAATATTTTTATGGAAAAAATTATTTAATACTCAAGTACGTTTCAATAGAACTGGATAACAGTTTAAACTTATCGTAGAAAATATCGTTTTCCACTCCCGACCAAACCGCGAAAATTCCTCACCGACAGACACCAGACCCATCTCGAAGGACTGTTTTGGATTCGTAATGGATCACTTCACATTTATAGCTGCATTTAAACAATATTAAATTTTTCAAATCACATTTTGGATAAATTGAAACCGGTGCATATGCATGTGTAGTCGTCAGATTCATGTCTAAAACACAAACACGTTCCAGAAAATCAACCAGTTTTCAAGAATCATTTACATTGAGTGGATGCGAAATATAAGTGCGCTCTAAGAACAGATTAATTCAATATAATTGTGAAAGTGTTGCAGCGTGTTAACTTAATACTTTTACGAATTTTGGTCAGGTATATTTAGTGCTCATGCACACGGGTGCTACCTATAGGTAGACGTATTTTAATAAAAATTAGCGCCAAACAATTCATTACAGGAATTTTTTTGAAAAAAACTAAGTAAATAATATAAATCTATAATTGCCATTTACTCACTATAAAATAGGAAGGGTTACAGTGAGCAACAAAAAAATAATAAATGCAATACTTAGCAAATTTGGCCAAACCTCTTAATCGCAATTTGTTTGTTTTTCTGATGTTTTTACTACTAATGATTTCATTTTCAAGTAAAACATCCGGTGGAATTTTTAGATTTGAGTAACATCTTCCACGCCTAAATTTAACTGTTTCGTCTATAGTAGTAAGTATGTTCAAACATTGTAAATCACATTTTTTTACGATTATTCAGTTCAGTCAGTTTAAGTAATAAATTAAATAGTTTTGATAGGAATTGTCACGTTTTTAATCGATGCGTAGATCGGGTAAAAGACAAGTAGTAATTTTTCCCTTTTTGTAGTCTGGACCGTTACAACAAACATTTAAAAATTTATTAATAATTCAAACAAGTATTTTTAAATAGTGATCGTAAATGAGCACATAAATCGTCACTATGGGCAAATATCAACAAACTCAGTTAAATATATTAAATTATTATTAACATTTAAAAAATGTAAGTATTAATATAATTTTGTTATTCTGTAACATAATCCAAGTGTTATTTATATCATCGAAATAAATATCATCAAGACTGCCCTTGTCGTGTTGGGTCTTAATTGGTCAATTGAAGCGCGACAATGTTGAGTCCAACTTGAACCCACTAATACGTAATTCTCCAAACGACTAATAATTTGACACATAACTGCAATGTCGCCTTGTGTGTTTAATAAATTATTCAACATTAAGCACGTAGATAATTGTGTTAACTTTGTTTTGCCCAATTTTGCATTAAAGTCAACAAAACTCTTACTCATTTTCGCCAAGATAATTCAATCACAATTTTTGGCACCTTTAACTGTTATTACATTATTTTGTCTGTTGTAGATTACATTACTACAATACAACTCAAGCAATATTTGTGCAATTACATAATTGATAAGCCGGTAGACCGATTGTTGAACATTAAAAAACGATCGCCCATTGTTTTAAGTTAATAACTGTGATTTTAAAAATCAACTTAGTGAGTTGTGGGTGAAATGGGCCCCCCGACGATGGGGCCCGGAGGATTTGTGCTGTGGGTGCTAACCGGGACTTTTTGTGCAGGACTGATTTTTGAAAAACCTGTTTATCAAGGTAAGACTTTGTATTTTTAGCATGTGTATAGTATGTCGATGAAAATATTTAGAGCACTCGACTTGCTGGATTTCGACTAATTTGGCAAACAGCTGAAACAACGCAATTCAAAGTGGCAGGAAATTTCGAATTATTGTTATCTAATCTGTAGTTAATTTTTGCTACACATACAAAACAGCAACTGCTATGGGAAACCGAATAAGTTCTCAATCGTACTGAGGCTTAACAAGGTGGTTCACCTGGTAAAAACTTTTCCAGCAATTTAGTCCGAGAAACCGCTTTTACACTCTTGATTGTCTGATGGAATGCCTACTCATGGAACTGCTCGATTTGGACCGAAATTAAACATTTTTGGGCCAATGTTTCGTTTAGTGCTTCTCACATTACAATTCCACAACCGTGGCTGTGAGAATCTGCAAAGAATTCTCTGCAAAATAGCATGAGGCATTCAAACCGAGATAATAAATTTCACGTGTGCACAAAGGCAGGTATAAGCTGTCCAGTTTATTTATTGGAATTTTTACACCTAAAACGCAAATGTTATCATTGGCATCAACGCCATATATTTAAAGTTGCTATTTTATGTGTGTGCCACTAACTACCCTATTGGAATTTACACAGTTACTCAGTTTTAAAAACAGTAAATCTTGATAATAAAGCCAATAAATTCCAGAGAAGTTTTCAAAGTTGCAA
This sequence comes from Dendroctonus ponderosae, assembly GCF_020466585.1. Lineage (NCBI taxonomy): Eukaryota > Metazoa > Arthropoda > Insecta > Coleoptera > Curculionidae > Dendroctonus > Dendroctonus ponderosae. Next base: position 10,973,082 of record NW_026018916.1, on the reverse strand, counting down.
TCTCATTATTGATGAGTTCATCAAAATTGTCGAAGTGCATTTCATTGCATTGGCACAGAAGTAATTTCACTTCGCTGTAAGAACTCTGATATAATCTACCTTCATGTAGCTGCTATAAATCAACTCAATAATCAAAGACGGCTCGTTGAGTGCCAACCAATTTGCTATTGTCTTCAAGTGCCCATTAATTTTCTTTCCAAGCTCCGGATATGCATAAAGTCCAACCACTGTTAAGAAAGTTGGTTAATGTATGAAATCAACGACAATGCCTCAAGTAGGATGACCGGAGGAACCACAATTAACCCACAATAATGTCTTATTAAGTTCTTGTAACACTTTGGCAACATTTTGTCGGCTATTGAGCAAGTGGCATTGTCAAACACCTTTATGAGTTCTAGAATAGAAATTTTGATACTCATTCAACGCTACAGTACTTGGAGCAGTTGACAATTTATTAATTTTTTTATAGATTACTATTATTATTTAATTAATATTTTATTATTGCTTAATAATGCCCTACCATAAAAATGTCCACAACACTAAACCAAGCTTTGTGCTTTCATCAGTAGATATCCATAGAGGTGCAACTGTCTTAGTTCTCTTATCAGTTTGCCCTAGTAAAATGTTTAATTCTTTTTTGTTTATGTCCTGCAATCTTGAGCTTTAATAATTCCATTCTACTGGTTTTTGAGAGAGATTATGGTTAAGATTGGTTTTTTTCCCATGATCTGTTCCATGTACGCTTCATTATTCGTCGGGTTCTAGACAGTGTGTTTCTTGTCGTTTCATATCGACAACATAATCTTCTCATTTAGTTGATCTATATCCATAAACACTGTACATTAATCGAGCTTTCATATGCAACATTTGCATATCAAGATAAGAGGTAAATTGATTTCTAGATAGCAAAGCTTTGAACTACAGTTATTATCATAGAATTTCCGAAACGATTTCTGTTGGCCTAAAGGCATTTGATATTCAGATTAGCATTGGAAATAATATCGACGACATTCAAGACCGGAGGGTTTTACACGATGATTTCATCATACCTTATATTTTATTCTTACATACGTATTAAGAGCTTAAGTGGTCTTTAAATTATCTAAAAAATCTGGATATTTGCGGCTTACAAAAGGTATTAAATGTTGTTCAATGTTATCGTTCTCAGTAGTAAGTGATCAAGAAATGTAGAACCTGAACAAAAAGGTTTTCCCTTGGGCATGAAGCATTCACGAGAATCCGAGTTTTTTGTTGAAACACATAGACTAAAAATGGAAATATTTTTGTTAAACAACGAAGGAAGATAAGATGCATGGAAGATGACTAATAAATAAAGTAATTTTGCGTGCTTGGCAAGAAAGAAGTGTCACCAACGAATTTGGGTGAATTTGAGGTCTGCGAAGTCTGACTTCACTTCGCAAACCTCCCAAAACTAGCCGAGGGAATAAACTCCAACGTACCATATCGGAGAGATTCACGAGCGTTGGAGATAATATTTTCTAACATAGGTGAAATATTGAATTCCAATTAAAACCATTTTCCAGCCTGACTAACAGCATGATTTTGGTCAATTTCAGAATGTTAATTTTCTGCAAGTTCCTTAATAAAGGATCGCTAGCATACAGCGATCTTTTACTATGGAAACTTAAGATATAAATTAATTCTCATTAGTGAAGAAACCATCGATTTAAACCAGAAACCTGTTTCATCTTTCTCCTCTGATTACAACTGTAAAAACGGGAAAATATTGGACTAGCGCCTTTACGGAATATCAAAAAAATTATAATTTTTTTAAACGAGACACTTGGATGTCATCTGTAGTTTAACATGTATAGATTAATTGTAAGAAATAATATGATTTTCTTAATCTCTTAGTATATCAACCCTGTTTGTTTATGCATGAGATTGACTAATAGTAGATGAGCAAATACGCTTGTATTGCAAAGCTTTAAGAATTGTACTGCTTTCGGTCCTAATCCATTAACTGAGTAACGATGGTTTCTAATAAGAATGAGCTTTTTTCTTCAACTGCTTTGAAAACAAGAAAGCATATCAAATGAAAGAAGAGTAAAGAAACCTGCATTAATAATCAACTTTTTCGGATGGATTTGTGATTTGGAGTAGAACAATCAAAGAGGAAATGATTTGTTGCATGAAGAAATGCAATAAATAACCCCTTTAACATCATTAACATGATTTAAAAATTATCGCCAATGAATATGAAAGTGTGAAAATGGCTCCTCGCTATATTCTCCAGTCTCACTCCACTTCGGTATTTCTTAAAGTTGCTTGAAAAGGCAAGCTTTCAAAACTACATCTGAGGCATTAAAAAAAACCAAAGCAGCATATGGACATGAAGCTGACCACTATTTTGCCTTGTATGTGAGGATGTTTGCTCAGATTAATCACAGAAGAACAATTATAGCTAAGGCATACAAAGACCTTCTACTTGGAGTGAAAAATACAAGCAATTTTTTGCACAAATTATCTTGACCCTGCTTACTTATGCATTGAGTTGGCAAATAATTGGCCACCAAATAAAAAAACTGCCACATAATCCTCCAGCTACAAACAGTTTTAATGTTTTGGGCGTTCCGAAAGTGCTAATAATTTTAAGGATACTAATAACCAGGCACCACAGCGATACCAATATGTAAATTTCATTATCGTATGCCGTTTGTGGGCGTACACAAACATGAAAAAAAAACTGATATGGTACTTTAAGTCTTCATTAAGCTTCCTTCGTGTTATCTGGTTGTAAGTCTTGCAGACATCTCTGGGACCGTGGGTCGCGCCAACTACTGTGGGCGACCAACACCAATTCACGCTGTTGCTCAAAACTGTTTTGCATTAAAATTAGATAGAATGCGACAAATACGAGGATCGGACACAAGCAAATTAGCAACATGATCCAATGCCATCAGATAATACTCTCCAGAGTTCCTCTCCAAGACTCACGCCATGGAGAAACAGCCTGATTTTTTCAATCCCACGTGACGTAGAAAACGCTTTAAGAAGCATAAGGGTCTTAAAACCTAACGTATGTTTGATTTTCAATCTACTTAGGTCAAGAAAACCCTATCAAATGCAGTCATTCTTACAGTAGCAATTATTTGCTTAAACATACAAGGTAACTTTTGCGCTGTATGAGATTTGCACAATATTAAGCTGTTTTATAATTACAGCCTACAACCCTCAGGCTTGCCTGTCGTACCTAATTAGATACTCAAAGACCCCATAGACAAATTAATTATTCATTACAGCCGGTTTCTCTTAGTTTGCTAATTGTTTTAATTAGTTTACAAGCATTGGCAGCCAACTTTCAATCGCACTCTCCTGAAGTGTTCCATACGCTTAACAAATAATAAGCAAAAAAAGTTGATGAAAAAATTAAATTGAATCGATCTCAAAATGAAAATTTTCGACACCAAGGAATGATTAAGGAAAGCTGGCTAAAAAGTTAACCATACACATACAAGCTTCAGTGGCTGTAAGAGTAAGTGTTCATAACTTAATTTTCCTCTAAACTGCTAAAAAAAACCAACGCTACGCCGAAAAAACATTATCCTTAGCTAAATCCAAGCCACCCTCAAAGAAGCTTTCTGCCGAACTCCAACTATTAATAACGAAGATAAAGTCGCATATATTCCATCCGCTCGACGCACTTTTCTTCATTAGTCCTGGTAGATCCAGCTTAAGATAGAATTGGAAACAGATATGAATATTTCCGGTCAATGCAGCCAGCAGATATTTAACAGGTGTAAGCAGTAAAAATGTCCATGTCATAGATAGATATATACAGTTAGATTTAAATTTACGGCCTCGACTCAAAGTTTAATCAATGAGTGGAGCCCAAAGGCGGTTGTAGTTATTTCAGTCAAATCAATCATACCAAGAGGATGGTTTAGGTACATGATATGTCTTCCTGCAGTTTATTAAATGTGGGCTGTCTGGTTGGAAAAATACCTTTTATCGGTCTTTCAAATGCATAACTGCAGGCGATCGCTTCAATGTTAAAAATATAAAATTAACACACTGAATAAAAATTGGTTTGGTACACAGAAATTTGTTATATTTAACAGATAATGATGTTGGTACTGATCCCAAAAAAAATCGATACAGCAACAAAATTCAACAACAGCATCCATTTGATATAGGTTTCAGTGTTCAGTTGACTTAAATATTTTAAATATAAATACGAGTTTCTATGTAAAACAAAAGTTGTATGTAAACAAAATTTGTATTTATTTCGACAGCTGTGGGAAAGAATTTTGTACTCCAAAATACGACGTTTTCTTCTCCTTTTTACAGACATCCAGGGTTTTTGTTCTTTTGTAACACATTTTTGGAAGAATTTGTTAGTATCTCAACGATACTGTTTTTTGCTTCATCATCTGGAATCGGTACCACTTTGTTACCACCTTTTAAAGTATATTTATTTTAAAAATTAGACCACTGCAGTCACTTTAAATTTTCCACATTTTCAAGGTGGGCGCAACTAAACCGACATTAAAACATAATTAGTACAAAACTCGACGCCTCCGTTCGTTGGAAAAGCACTGGGCCATCCTTCCGCGAACTAATTTTGTTTAACCAGCTCATTCGATCTTCTACGAAATGTTGAAAAACATTATTTATGATGGTTAATGGGCAAGTGGGATTTGAAGATAAAAACCTAATTTAAATCGATGATTACTTTCATTCTTAAACGTCGTTGGCAAACAAAGACTTTGCCAAGCTTTGCTCTTAGAGAGGTGCCGAAAACCATCAGTCATTCAGTGGTTCCAATAAATAGTAATTGTCATGTCATTAATAAAATTTCCTTCGAGGAACGAAAAAAATTGTAAATATGATTATGTCCAACTGAAAAGATATTGACGGATTGCTGTTAAAACATTTTAAGCGGCTTTTTGATTAAGAAAACTGATATTAGCTAAATTCCATTTTAACGGTGTTTGTCAATAAGGAAAGGCCTAATTGGAAATGAGTGGACGTTAAGATCAAGTGAGTGAAAACTTGGCATAAAATTGCGCAATCATCATAATAATCTCAGAGGATTTTAATTATTTTTATCTTTCTTTTGTAGAGAAAGATTTTCTGCGCCTTTTGATAGCAAGCCTCAAAAACCTAATTAATTATCTGAAATAGGTCAATTCAGTTTAACAAAAAAATAATGAAAATATTGGTAATAAAACATGACACAAATTAAAAAATCCAACCTTAATAAAAAACAGAATCCAAAGAGTTCGAGTTTTTCCAAATCGCGATTCAACAGAGCACATCGCTACTGAAGTGAAGTATTAAAGTTTCAGACATTTAATATATCTCTCAAGAGGCTCGTAATAGTTTAGTTTAGGATGATACCATAAATAAAAAGCAAACTTTTATTCGCGAAGTTGCAAAGGCCGAGAACAACGAACAAAATATGCCTATAAAATTGTTTTATTCGCATTTTAGGGTTCTGGAAGAGGCATAAAACAGCCAGAGTGCTACTTAATCATCTCTTTTGTAAAAAATCCTTTCAAAGAGGTTAACGGTTTATCTCCCCCCCAAAAAAAGCAGGACCTTTTGGATATGACGAATAAGAAAAGGTTATCAAGATACATATTGCAAAAATAAATAAATTTGGGGTTTTTTTCGTTTTTAGACATTTTTCAAAGGTAATTTACTGATCTCAAAGAAACGAATAATTATCGCGTAACATTCTACTCACATAAAAACCGACGGTATTTTATTGGCAGCACATTTTCTTTCGATCGAGTTAAGTTGCAACGCAATTTCTGCCATTTCCTACTACGTAGGTTCGCTGATCGCATGATAAACCAATCACGATATCGATTTTTAAATCAGATAAAGGTGACACCCACTGTGTTATTACATTACTTAATTATAAATTAACAATGCACATTAAATTATCCGTAAAGTGACAATTCTATTGAAAGGCCTTCTTACATGGTTAATTGCCGAGAGTAGACCCTGATTTATTTGTTAGTTTACCCACTGAAAAACTCTTTTTAATTATATAAGTAATTTATATTGAACATACTGGTTGTCTTTCAATGGAGAGTTATCGCTCAAAACGCAAAAGGTTTTCACTGCTTACTGAAAACTTTTGAATTATTTGCTTAGTTAAAATAGCTAAACGGTTCATTTGCATTCATTTGAAATAAGGGAACTGCAAAGGGAAAAGCAGCTCGGAAACAGTAATTTAGTCGTCATTTAATTTGTTTTTCCATAATACATTTATTACGACAATATGCTTTGATTTTTCTACGATAACGATAGCAATCATGAACTTTAGTTGGATGTAAGTATATAAGTATTTATCAGTAACAACAATTACAAAATGTAAAAAAAGAACGAAGTGAAATTTGGAAGATGAAAAACAAGAACTGACGAAGACTTAATATCAACGAGTAGAACAGACCTCAAAAGAGGTTTAGTGATTAAAGTCTCACACAACCCGAATCGCCAGAACTCCAACTGTGGTAAGAAACCGTTTACCGAACTTCTTCGCTAACAGGGAAAAACTGGAATAGGCTAGTAAACTTCGCATCTAGGAAAGAATAGAGAGAAGAACTTCACTCAAGAAAAAGTTTAATATGCGAATGGAAAAAAGGAAAAACACATAAATTAGTAATCAAGAAAAGTATTTTTCATGGAAACCGAAAGCAAAAAATTACAGGGACTGAAGAGATGGAATGAATGATAACGTAGTTAGAATGAATGATAAAACAGTGGAATGCGTTTAAAAGGACTTGTACATATTCATCAAGCAAGGAAATAATGTTCTCTCTTTAAAAGAACATTTTAAATCCTTCCTGGGAAAAGTTCTCTCGGTATTTCTTCAATGTGCTTAGAGAATGCCAAAATAAAGTTTAAAAAATTGAACTGTTTTGCCACTCAAAATCAACATTTGCATTTTTATGTACGTCAAGATCATATTAATTCACACACATGACAATATAAAAACCACGCAAATAAAAATAAGTTTTCCAGTTTAATTCTAAATTTGGTAAACTTCCATTTCTGCCACCAATTAGCTTTAATTAACTTCCTAAGGCGGCAGTTTTAAATCGACATATTTAATTAGCCTCAATCAGTACCAGTTCCAGCCTTCAAAATCGTTCAGAAAAAAAATTGTCTTTATTTTATTAAACAAAAAGATCACATATATAGATACATGTCTAAAATAATTAGCCACAGACGTATAAAAAGCGGTTTTGAAAAAGCAAACCGCGCTAACTGTTTGATACACAGAACGCAACACAGCAAAAAAGGTTGATTTGTTTTCTTAATTAATGAAGCTAATTAGTGGCGTTAATTCACAATTATTAAGGCTTCTAATTTATGTTGGTTCGCATAATTTAATGGGCTTGCTTATTACTGAGATTAATCACAATGTAATTAAACTAATGTTCAAGCCCATTAACAAATCAAAGCATTATAATGGATGTTCAATTTTCAAATCAATAGAAGTTTTTGCTCTTTTCACATGCTGATTAATTTCCACAGTTTCAACACAGAACAAGTCAAGTAAGTACTTGACTTCATAAGAATGAAAAAAAAGTTTTGACCAAAGAAACCGCAGTCTATCAGACTCTGGAATAGAAGATTCGATGATTATGTATGACATGGAGGATTATCTGCAAGTTCACCTATCTCATGAAGCTAATCTGGTTTCTAAACCTAATAATATGCCAGATTGTTAGAAGTTAGTGCAAAATAGGTTTTAATATAGTATTAGGTAAACAGATTAAAATGTATTTTAATGTACTTTCTGTTTGAATGAGAGCATGCCTCTGTATAACGGACATAGATAAAAGACCCCGTTTCAGTACGAATTATCCAATAAGTTACCAGTTTAAAATGTGATATATTATGTAATTACGTACGTCCTCCTCAACACCCAAACAAACACCTATTTTCCGTTGATTGAGTTATAACATTATAATGTCGAAACATTCCTCGAGATAACAGTTTGAACGACTTAATGACCCAAAAAAACGTTTTCGAATAATTTATTCACATTAGTTTTAATTACATGATTGATGACTCTTCATATTCGGTAGTCTAAAACCAGAGGTAAAACTAATTGGTTTTTTTTTGTCTTTGGTTTCCTGTTTGTATCTTTTTGACCGACTCAGGTTACAAGAAAAAAACTGAACTTTAATTATGTGTCTAGCATTTGCACCTTAATTGTTTTTGGGATATGATTTTATTGGGTTTGCCCTTCACGATTTTTCTATGGTGGCAGTTAAAATTACAGCGTGTAAAATTATTTCCGAGAAAGTCAGAATCGAGGAAGATTCTATAATCAAGATTTGTTGCTCTGTAATCCGGCCTGTGAGAGAAACAAATGCAAGTCTCAATCACTCTGTACTTTATAATAACGCATATCCTGATCAATTTATTTCTAAAGCAAACATCATGTTTAAATATATCTATATAATGTGAATCGATTTAAAGTTAATCTACTCAGCTGAGACTAATCACTATGGCTCAATTTGCTGGCCGTTAAATTAGTTTAATATAAAGTTATTAGCTATATAAATTGCGCCATATTTGAAATTAAATTAGTTATAGATTGCATTTAAAGTTGAAATCGCTTATGGACCTTGTTGGCGGATAATTTATTTAGATGCTGATAGGGAATATATTTATTGTACAATTTTTGGCTAATTCGGCCGAAAATGTTTGTGCTAAATAGTGATTTATAAATAATGAGCTTTAATATTGAAATTTTCCATTCAAGTATTTAAATTCATATTGATTAGTTCGTTTCAAACAAATGCTAGATTTACCGAAACCCATTCAAGTGTAACAATAACTAAAGTATTTTATGTGTTTTCCATAATAAAAATTCTCAGTGGCGGTTTTTATTTTAACCATCTAGTGGCCTTTCCGCAGTGACTTTTGAAAACTGGTTCATTTTTTTTCAATTATAAACTGCTCAACGAAATGAACGTTACACAGCCAAGTTTGCCCTAACTTTTTTCAAGGTTTTTTCTTCAGGCATATGGATTGGTAGACAGGACCTGTTGAACGACCTCCCTAGTCTCCGGATTGAACACTTATAGACTATTTCCTATATGGTACTTGAAAAGTAAAGCTTTTAAGTTCAAGTCGAAACACATTAATGAGTCTTAAGAACGAATAGGACAAGATTGTAGACTAATTTCCGTCGAATTAATTAGAAATGTTTAAAGCGAGTTTCAATTACTTTGAGATATTGTCCATCATTCAAGAGACATTTTTCAGTTGAATCAGATTTCTTTATTTTTCCAATTAATTGGTGTCAGGTCATTATCTTTTATACAAGATACGAAAATATTGCATAATATTTAGCACGTATGTATAACTTGAAATATAATTTAATTCCTTGAAATTTGAAACACACTAATTAAAATTATATTAAAATAACTCATGATTATGGGTATATGATATTTATAAGTTACTCGCATTGTCTGTATCGGCGTGTTCAAGCTGCGATAAACTGCGTTTTCAACTTTCAAGTGCATAATTGAAATAGTTAAAACTACAGTATTCCTGAAAAATGAGTTAAGTGGGTAGTCCTTCCAGCCAAAAGCTATTACTATTTTGTGGTAAGCAGATTCAAATGCATTTCGCTACTGTATCGCCATATATCCACATATTGATTCCGTATTTACTGAATTTTGAACCATCAAGGAAAACATGCTAATCATCTCAGAACAATCACGAACGCACTTAAACCCTTTTCCTATTGACTCCGACAAATCTGTTATTATAATGTTATTTCCTATCGCAAAATAACATGTAGAATAGAATCTAAAGATTCTAGGGAGACTAGAAAGAGAGTTGTTAACATTAATAATTACTTAAAAGACGGAAAAAGCAAATGAACAAATAAAAAAATTTAAAAATTGCAGGCAAATATCGAGTAATTGAAAAAATGCTGAATTCTATATATTCTGGTATGTCAAACATTAACTGAAGAAGAAAAAATAATAATACACTTAGTAGCCCACGATCCGACAATTATGCAAATTAAATAATATAAAATTTTAATTGTTATTAACCAACATTAATAAACACCTGTGTAATTAGTTAATTCTTATACACCTGACACATTTTTTCTTTCCATAATATTTTAATATTACTGCGAATTTTCAATAATTAATGCATTCAGTAAACACGATCTAAATTGTGTTTCCTGTTTATTTCGTATATGCAAGTAAACATTTCAAACAGTAATATATGCCGATAAATAATTAAATAATCCCGCTCCCCCACAAATGCACTTGAACTGTCCGATTGTTGAACACGGTTATAAATTATTGCATCGAGTTTCCCATCGATTGGTCCGTTTTTTTTATTAATTATTCCCCACCTTTGAATAACTTTGCTTTAGAATAGGCCGCACCTATTTTTCAGAAACTAGAAGGGGATTTCCATTACGAGGATTGTTCGAAAGTTGACCAATCATCAGGAGACTGCCTGAAATATCAGTTTCGACTTAATTTCAAATAATTTCTGATAAATATATATCCAGAAATCCATTGAGTGAGAATTTTCTTAATGAATGTTGTGGAATAAAACTTTCGCTTCTTACACCTTACCTCAAATTTTAATAAATGAACGAAAAATTGATTTCCAATTCAAATAAGTTGCTTTGTTGAGATACCAAAATACTTTGACCCAAAAAGGCCAGCCAGTGGCGCCTAATTTTATCGAAATATCGGCAGCAATTTTTAACGGCCCCACACGACCCAAACGTGATTTTAAAACCAATAAATCCTGCATCTGCCATAAGAGGAAAGGCTAAATACAGCAAAATTGACAATATATTTTATCTTAATCCCATCCTACACGAGAAGCCGCTCACTAAAGTCGCCACTTAAAAAATGGAATTATCCGACGAAAAAACAAACATAAGTTACAGAGCGAGAACGCAAAAATACATGGAGACGTTAATCGGATTAGCTTAAAAATCGAGCAATGTGATAAATTTATATGCAGATGGTGAATAGTGCTAGCCAGAATAAAATCATTTGAGCTTTCATTGGAGGCTTAAACCAATGAATTCCGAATATCAATATTACTTTTAACAACTTGGCTTTTTTAAATGCATCCTTTTTTTATTAACAGACGAACATTTCCTGTTTAAATCGAAGGCCATTAAAAAGGCCTAATCGGAGAGCAAAATTGCTGTATCTTCAATAATCTCTCAAAGCTTGTGAATATATTCAATCTCCGTTTCGAACGCATCTACATTAGAGAGTCTACAGTTTCAAAGGTTACAATCTATCTTAAGGACATATGCAGGTGGTCTTGATGATCGTCCTCCCATCGAGTCTCATCCATAAGGCTTAAGATGCGAAACAAGTAACTGCTTTTGGGTTCAATTATCAATATTTTCGTTTCAAAAGCAAGCCATTTAAGTACTGCATTTTCGTTTTCCTTTACTTGCATTTCCCTCGTTCGCCAGTAGTCAGACGCAGAGAGCAAATAAAGGCGGGAAATCAATCGTAATGGGTTTATTTAATGGCGTCTATAGATGGGTGTCAACTTTCATTGGGTTTCATGTAATTACCACATGTATTTGTTGTTTGTGTCTTATTGGGGGCTAATTGATTGGAACGGGTTTAATCGTGTGGTTATGCAAGTCGGTTCTATATGTATACATGTGAGCCAAGTTCTAAGTGACAGATTTATTGGTGCATACCAAATGAAGCCGATTTTTTTAAGTAACAAGTCACGTTTAGTCGCAATTTAGTTCCGATATATTTAACTTTCCCTACAGCGATTTTGCTGTGAAGTGGTGCAATTTTCTGTTTGGAAATGACAAAAAATATAACCATTAGATTACTCTGGGGAGAACTGAACAAATTTATCATGTTTTATCCAATAAAATTGACCATCAGAACCATTCCTTCGAACGAAAAAAGGGAGGACTATCCTCCCTTTTGTATATAAAAACATGTTTTTTGTGTATAAAAACAATGCAACTCTCTTCGCTGTCAAAGTTATCTATTATTTCCTAAATAAATGGATTTTAACTCTCCTAACTACGTGCCATAATCTCTTCTAGATAGAGTTTATAAGAAATATATATACAAAATCTGACAAATTAGGTAATAAAAGAATACTAGGAAATGGAAGCAGAAGAACACGCTGGATTTTTTGCGGATAGATCAGTCGTGGTCCATATATTTACTGTAACGCAAATTAGAGATAAAGAGAGCACGCCACCAACAAATCCAGCTCTTATTTGTGGATCTGAAAAAAGCCTGCGATAATGTTCCACTAAGTAAACTGAGAAATATTAGAGAAAACGAGCATAAACGTAGGGCTAATTAAAGCCATCAAGCGTTTCTACAAACAACCTGTAATGAAGATAAAAGCAGAGAAACAAATAACATCAGGCTTAAAGGCGATCGCTCTTTAAGTGATCTATTTTGGAACAGACGCCTCTCCAAAAACGGCTAAAAGCAACCGAAATGGAGTTTTGGCGTCGAGCGGCAGGAATATCGAGAAGAGAATCATAGGAATAACGCATTCTATAACAGATGACATAAAAAACTAATATAGTATGGAAATATACAAATGTAAGAACACAGAATCTCGAAGCAAGTGATGAACTGGCAACCAAGAGAGCGACGAGGACCCGGAAGGCCGAGAAAAAGGTCAAGAGAAGGTTCGACAGAGAACTTGAAGACGATCTATGGACCGACCGGGGCAGATGAAAAATGGAAATGGGAAGACATTGTAGAGGGTTAGTTAAACCGATATATGTATAAATAGATATCTACGATAAAAAGTATTTTTACTATTTGAACTCTTCTAGATTAATTAAAGTAGGAAAATGTATTCCATATGTGCCTATGTATATTAAATAAAACCCTTTCTATTAAAGATAAGTTCACTAATCATCCACACTAAAATATTGTATTTTTTACAACAATTTTGTGAACAGGTTGACGCGGACAAAAATCATCACGCAACCTAAATTGCTCATTAACAACAATTTCAGATTGATAATTTGGTAACTCTACATGGGTTAAATTAATTAGGAATTAATTATCACAATTTTTTACAAAATGAGTCTTGTTAGATACCGACCTACAGAAGAAATAACTTTTGCAAACATTGTTGACCCCACTGATAATCGATTGGAGTATATTTCCAGGAACGAGAAAACTCCGATCAAATAGCTTCATAAGAAACACAAAACTTGAATTTCATAAAAACGTTTGGATCATATAAAAACATTTGCAAGGAAGACGTAATTTTTCATTTTTAGAAACGCATCTAGTTGCCAGCAGTTAGCATAGATCCATCCAATGTACTTCATAATGTATGATTAAGTTCCATATACGCTTCTGCCGGTCGCTCTGTAAAATACTGATACTTTCCGCTGCTTCTGAACCGATTGTTTTCTAATCGCCTCTATTATCGTGCCATTTGGCCATGTTATGATATAATGAGCATATGGCGAAAACAATAACTGATGGTTAATTGAGTTGTGAATAAATGTCACAGTGGTTCCGGTTAATGGGGTATTTGAATCAAATAATGGGAAATGAATTCATCGGATAATCGCTTTAACAAGAATTGCATTTAACAGCCATGTAAACCGATAATGCGTCATAAATTATTCCAAATAACGTCATAAATTTTGAGCGGCATTATTTCTATGGACTTGGATTACCATGAAAACGACGCGATTGTCTATAACGCTTGTGGGAGGTGTAAACTAAATCACAGTGCGAACATTCTCTTTTATGTTGGCCAGTCTGTATAAAAATGAATCTGATATTTTACATTGGAACAGAAGAAGATATTAGGTTTGCGTTGGGCCTCTAGTTTGGATTTCAATTTGTTTTACCTGCACAAGTTATAAAATGCGAGCGAAAGAGCTAAAAAGAGTTACAATTTTTGATAAGAACTATTTTCCCATAGTTTGAAAAAACATTTACACTAGCAATGCCCATATATGTTGCACCTTTTTTGGAACTGGAACTGATTTAAGTTCATAAATGAAGAAACATAGGTATTTTGGAACATTTACTACGATGATTTTTATTCAATTTTTAAAGTGGAACTTTAAGAACTGGTAATTAAAAATAATTTTGTGTAAAATATTGACATGGAATGATAAATCTTCCTCAAAAACAACTGTTTGTTTGGTTGAGTTGATTGAACTCTATTATATGATTCTATTGAAGTAGACTACAGTAACATATCACGGTTTACTTTTACCGAAGCCTTTAGATCAAAGTTATACCTATATGTTGACAAAGGGCACTTTGAAGTTTTCAAATAAAAGGCAAGAGCAACGTGCACATCATAAAAAATGCACCAAATTATAAAGCATATAAAAAGTACAGCACAAAAAAGTTAGACACTCAAAAAATAAATGATAAATAGATGGATATAGTTTAGAGAGTTTACAAGTACAGCAAACTGGGAAAGACACCCAGATACTGTTTGCCAGCACAGACATTTTCAAGAGATTCTAGAAGAGAAAGATACAAATGCTAAAGCTAAATCTAATCAACCGTTTACAATAAACCATAATATTGAGGAAATGAAGATGAAGCATTACCAAACACCGTAAACCATCAGATTATGGTCAAATCACACAATGATCAAGAGGAAGTGCAATACTAAACACTAAATATGTACAAAAAGTATTCAAAATAGGAAGACATTCCTCGGACTATAAAACAACACTGATAGCAAAGAGTTACTCTCGAACTGAAATTAAATATTTAATAATAATAAACGTAATTTTCATGTCAATGAAACGGAAAATACGACAAGATTGAAAAACACTCTAGAAGCTTCGGATCGGAAATATTCAACAGCTTCGGCCTATTTAAGCGTTTTTGGGGAGTAATATTTAACTGCTCTTCCTTATGGTCGACCTAAACCTTTTTTATATGCACACTGGAGACCTGCTTAGGTCGGAAAAAATTCAATGAGCTCAAAAAACACTCATGTGAAAATTTGACATAATTATGGTCTCAACGAAAGGAAGAACGCAAGTAGCTTATTGAAAATACGCTAGAATCTTTAGATGAGAATTAATTAATATTTTTTAAATTTCACGTTTATTCACCGACGATATCATACTTATTTTAGACCGAAATGTTTTATGTATATACCTACATAATTTCGCTATTATCCAAGTAGCTGACTAGTTTTTTCAGTTTTGTTTTCATTTTCAGTAATGTTTGTAGTCATCATTTACGATACAAAAATGTTCATATTATCATTTAAAATTTATAAACAGACAATCTTGTTTCTGGATGTTGCAAAACTGTACAGCATAATTCTCCTTTCAGTCTAATTACTTCTGATTGTTGAGATGTTATAACAGACATTTCTTAATTAAAATAAAAATCGTTCTGAAGAAAAGCGAGGTGTCTAATTATTGAGGAAGCCGTGCAAACTGAGCTATTGGATCCTTTGAAAGGTGCATGTTGTGATATTTGCCTTCTGTCTGACTTTTTTTATTTAATTTTAACCTTTTCCTCTTGAAAACGCACTTAATAAATATTTCAGAAATGATCCTCATTCGATGTTCGAAACTTCAATTTTGCACTTGCTGAGGCAAATAATAAGAGAACTTATATATATTAAATTAATTTAAATAACATTAATATCAAATAAAACAGTTACATGCTATTCCAAAGGGTTCTCTCGATTTTCCTATTTTCATCTTTTTCTAAAACTGATATTAAGGCAAATAAAACAGAACGTACTTGCGACCATCCTGACGACAGATAAACATATAAAGAATATTTGAATAAACTACCATTTTTAACAAGCAACGTTAGCCCAGTCTCAAAATATAGGGTGTTAACTAAAACCCAGCCAGGATATCCAAATATTTAAAATTGGTGATCAATTACTCAGTGTGGAAATAGCTTCCATGCCCTTACCTTTTTCTCGCTACACTAACTACAATACTAAAAAAAGCCGAAGACGTAAAGTAAATATATTCGTTTTTGTCTTGCAACTAAATTCGTGTAGGTTATTGCGTAGATCTAAGAGATCCAGAGTCACTTTGAAGCACTTCTTTTGAAGTTGTTCTCGTAATCTTCAAAAGGGATTTCAAATAATCCAATTCCTGCTGCAGCTGAAAGTTTTCGTAATTTAAAATGTTATTCTTTCGTATTTCCTGCAAAAGCAACGCTTTTTCACTGCGTGTTGTTGTCCTTAGCAAAGACTCAATAAACTCATTTTTCTCCATGCATTGTCTATGGAGTAAAGCTACTAATCTCCGATGGACTAGAGCTAAGGTTTGCCTTTCGTTTCTCAACCTCGTGATTTTTTCGCATTTTCTTTTCTTAATGTAGGAGATTTTTTGTTGTAGAAATTCCACTTTCTCTTGAGCTACTTGTAGATCAGCAATAAGTTGCTCAATCTTTTCCTTCAGGCTGCAGTTCTCCTGTAAATGTTTTTTTACTTCATTACTCCTCAGCTCTAACACTTTTAACAGTCCTCTGTGACTGGCAAATAGTTCTTCATATTTGTACTGCAAATGGACCAAACTTACGGTTGAAATGCTCGAACCTAATAGGCAAAGCCACGGTTTTGTATAAAAAATAAATTGAAAATTCAAAATACCTAAATTGATTTTTGAACAAGCTCGAGACACGTCACCATCTTCACTTCTCAATTGAACCATGTCCATAATTTCAGTATTTTCTCGTAAAGCTTCAGAAAGCTGTTTTTGTAGGGAATTGTTTTTGGTAGCTTCCAACCTAACAGCCATTAAAAGCAGCCTATCGTTACGCTGAGAATCGATATAATTTATCTCCAATGCTTTAACTAGACTGGATATTTGCTTCAGCTTCAATTTCAACTTCTTTGTTGATTGCCTATTAATTTGGTGATCCGAATTGAGCATATCACTTTGCAGTGTTAATTTTAATTGCTAAATTTCCATTAACGATAAACAAGCTTAGTTTGTATATGCACTGAATCCGTATTCATCCAAATCATCAACGAAAAATATTCATTTACTTGTCAACAAATAAAATGTATGTCCATGTCAGTTGGAAAAAGCTTCAATTTCTGTATTTTATTGCAGGGCTCTACACAAATCAGCTATGGGAAGCACACCAAACGATACCAATCAAAGTGAAAGAAAATGGAGATGTTTCGCATGATTTGAATCACCATCACTCCAATACTGAGGAGTTTGTGAGGTTTAATCTCTCTATATTTGATGAAGAACACCACCTCATTTTAACGCCCAGCGTGGAGTTTTTGGCACCAAGTTTTGTAGTGGAATGGAGAAGCAAAGAAAGGCATGTGAGGAGAAAACCGAAAGAAACCAGCAAAATTTGCCATTATCAGGGATTTGTTCATGGCGATCCACACAGTCGAGTGGCGATTTCTGCATGTAATGGACTGGTAAGAGCATTCATATTACTTTCCTGAAATAAGTTTACTGTGCATTACCGGAAACGTTAGTTAAGCACTTTTTTGTGGGAAAGGGAATTTGAAATATGTATGCGCCCGCAGTCAGCTGCGGAAGTATACGAGGAGAAAGCTCTTATTATACGAGAAGAAGAGAAGAGCCTTTCCTAATTTTTCGTTACTTCTTGAACCAAATAAACGAAAAAACCATTGATGATAAATTGCCATATTAAATTAAAATTTACTTGTGCTCGAAATATAGAGGAGCATTCCATGTGCATCAATCTTCCAAAACCGAAATTTAATTATGAACAAAATGTAAGGTTGTTAAACGTGCTACCAATTAAAGTATTTTTTGTGGTACATTTTATATTATTTTTATTAATCGCACTTCAAAATTCTACGGATAAGCGGAAGTGCATTTGATATTAAGCTGAAAATCTCCTAATTGAAAAATAATTCTGAGCTGATGAGTTATTTTAGCTTAATGCCCCCACTTGTTGAAAAGGTTCTGGCCGTCAACTCTGACCAATCTTATTAGAGCAATTTCAGCATTGTTTACCTGCAAAAGGCAATAAATATCTTCAAATTGTGTTCAGTGATAATTTTTATGGCTTTCCAATATTGGTCAGATCTTTGGGGATTCGTGTACCGGTAGTAGATGATTTCGCCTTATTGCCAGTCTGGGTTCCTGATTGCCAAAATCTTCCCCAGAAACTTTCACGACATACTCTGACTTTCTACCATTGTGGTTGTCGTAAAAGTATTACCCGATGTAGGGAATTACTGAAGTCCATACTTTTCCATATTGTTGGATTAAGTGATAAAAAAAACGCAGAAATTGGCTTAAATACAGTTCAACAGTCCAAACTAGTGCCAGTTTACATTTTTTTTTTGGTTTGCCCGGCGGCTGGAGGATAAAAATCTTCTCGAAGACACCCAGTGTCCCGTGACACCGGGTGTCTTCGAGAAGATTTTTATAGTGTGGATAGGTAGTGTTGGATTTCTACCAACTAAAAAACCCCCGTTTTTAAACTGAAAGTTTCCGGGAGTTATCCTTTAAAACTTGTAGTCTTCTGTAAGAATGGTTCAGCTCTGGCATCCGTATGCCTTTACATCACATTCTCTCGATGCTAACTACCTGCTAGCATGGGCATCTTACTAAATTGACCCAAGCACTATACAACACAATACCACTTCTATCACACTCACTTAATTAAGTTTCGCACTTACAGCACTTTGCAGCTTACTGCTTTACCTATTGCCCCGTTGGGCCATCTGGTGCCTGGGCCTCTTTTTCCTGGGCCCATCCTCCTCTGATATGTACTCAACGGCTTTCCGTAGTTCTTCAAAGGGATGGTTTTCGGCCTTTTCAAAGGTCGAAGCTGCTTTCCGTTGCAGAAAGTCTCTCAGTGGCTCTCACTCCAGGTCCCTGTAGATTTGAGAATTACGCACAAACCAAGGCGCATCTATGGCCATCCGCAGGAGTTTATTCTCTGTGGCCTGAAGTTGTCTCAGGTAGGTTTCTGCCGCATATCCCCACACTGTGGAGGCATACGTCATTGCCGGCCTGATGACACTCTTGATGAGTAGGAGTTTGTTCCTCACACTTATTTGGCTTCTTCGGTTCAGGAGTGAGTACAGCGTTGCAGCTGTAGCCTTTGCCTTGTTGATCGCTGTCGTCACATGTTGCCTCCAGGTCAGTCGCGTATCTAAAACAACACCCCAATACCTGACTCTACTTGCCCATTGGACTTCTTCTCCGTCAAGATTGATGTTTCCATCAATCCTGTCACGTTTCCTTCCAATAAGGATGGCCTGGCTCTTTGATGCGTTAACCTTCACTTTCCATTTGATGAACCACTTCTGCAGTTCATCTGCGGCAAGTTGCAGGTTTCGTCGCACATGCTCTTTTCGCCACGAAGATGACATTAGAGCTGTGGCCAGTTTACATCGCAGTTATTCTGGGCTTTATCGTTCCCTCTCGCAACCATCGACCGTTATCGGCTAAAACCGGCAAATTTGAACTGGGCATAAAATAGCCGAAAATTGAACGGGTGCTCTTGACCAAGCTGTTTTAACAATCGAAATCTAAAGAACCTTCACGACAGGGAGTCCAGTGTGTTTAGGGGTTACTACCTTTCGAGTCTTGCTTCATCTGAGCATTTATGCGTTCCTGATGGAAATTATCCAAAAACATCCTTTTTTCGAACAAAATTTTACGAAATACTAATTTTTTTGCCGAAAAATCTCATACACCCACCCACTCCGGAGTTCTTCTCTGAACTGTTCTGGTGAACATTCTACAGGTTCTCTAATTTTTTCTTCGGTTAAAGGCGATTCATGTGCTGCCACCACTTATTGAAAAGGTTTTGGCCGTCAACTCTGACCAATCTTATTAGAGCAATTTTAGCATTGTTTACCTGCAAAGGGGAATAAAAATTGTACCGTGGATGGCCGAGTATCTAACACTTTCTTCAGCTTCCAACTTTTATTTACCTCGGTATAACTTTAAATACGGAACAGGAACAAACTAACTTCTAAATTAACGTCAACTTCACAAACAATAACAATAACAAACGCAAAACTCGGATTTCCGACTCGCGGGTTTCAACCTTCTTCTGCACTCGGTGCTGTTGTCACTTCACTCCCTCCCCATGGTTCTCGTCGTCGCTTATATAGTTTCCTCCAGGTAACCCAGAAGGTTCTCGAAATCTCCAGCCCAGATGCGAAATTTCCCGCTTGTCAGTGTCATATTTGACAGTAACTGGGGCCCAAATGGGGCTCCCATTTACTGAAATACCATGAATTTCGATCCCCCATTACAAACGTAAGTACTGTTGCAGACTTTCTTGCAACAAACGGTCAAAAACACCCTAAATTCCCCCTATTAAAACAAACCCACGAAAACCGCCTGGTTCTCAGATCTTCTCAGCGAAGACCTTTTTTAAGTGCCCGACCAGGCGGGTAAGGGAAGAAATTCCAGTCCGCACCAGAAAATCGAACGCGTAGCATCGCTCCTACAGGCACTTGCGTGCACCCCCTCAAATTATTTGGTTTACCCGTGGTCTAATTTGACACGGGCCCCTATATTGGAATTTTGATTAGTGTGCCATAAAGAGCTCAGTGTCTTCGTGATTGAAACCATATCTGGTTCCAACCAACCCACAACCCCGACCTCCTGAAGATTATTCAAATTAAAAATTCGTGCAGTACCGGACTGCAGCAACGTTACGGACGCAACAAGGCTTGCTCATCTGGATCGAAAAAAGTCGACCAAACAAATTACTCTGGGAGCTGAGAGACAACAGGCTGCTTGGCTTCAAACCTGTGAGTTTTTCCTTTTAAACTTTATTTCCCGTTGAAGACAATGTTTCACCGTCAATAGCTAGCGGTAGTGTGCATTAAAAATTGGTAGATTTCAAAATCTTGGTTCACT
>NW_026018916.1:10940065-10951226 GCF_020466585.1 Dendroctonus ponderosae | reverse complement strand
TACTCTGACTTTCTTCCATTGTGGTTGTCGTAAAAGTATTACCCGATGTAGGGAATTACTGAAGTCCATACTTTTCCATATTGTTGGATTAAGTGCAAAAAACGCAGAAATTGGCGAAAATATAGTTCAACAGTCCAAACTGGTGCCAATTTACATTGGTTTACGTTATTCTGGGCGTTATCCCTGTCTGTCGCAATCATCGCAATTAGTTATCTTAGGCATTCTGAACTATAAACTTCCGAAGAAACGTAGAACACGCATATTTATTGAGTTTAGTAAGTATAATATTTTTACCTAATCTCAATTATTGGTGCGAATTGAAAAATCAACTCCTTTCATATGATACTACGGAATACTATAACAATGTTTCAATTAACTGGTTGATTTTATTTTAAAGTCAATTTAAAATTTGGCGCATTTCATTGGTTTAGCAACATTTTTTAATACTTTATTTTCTTAAATCTTGCATGTTTTTTTCCAAATCTCAATCTCTTCAAAAAGCGCCGAAATACTCTCATTTAAGCGTTGAATCTGCTAAATGCCCAGATGATTATCGAAACAATTAACGTTTTTCCGGTTTAACAGAAAAACGTTTTTGTTTTTAATTAACAGTTAAGGAAGCATCAGTTGAAAATTAATTAAAAATCCTGCTCTTCTAGATTCGTTCTGTTCGCACACCGGCGCCAACCATAGTTGATTCGGATAACGATCCCTGAGAATTGAAATTGCGATTGAAACTTTAAATACTTACTGAATATTAAAGCTAAAACTTTAGCAGAATATCAGTTGAAATTGGATTGAAAGAAAAATTAAATCGAAGAGCCAGTCAGTGGTAAGATGCAAAAGCATATTGAGCTTAAAAAGAGGAGAGACAGAAATATTTCATTCACATTTGGTAGTGAAGCGTTGGATAACAGAGCGTTTGCAACTCTATAGGTATAAAAAAATTCATCAGCTCAATCGCGGACTGCTTTGTATTATTTATTAAACACGCTAAATAAAGCGCTTAAAGCTTTCACCTTACATATATGGACCTTGCAAAGGCATTTAACGGCAAATTTCAATCATTGATTGTTTCTGTAGTAGTTTTTGTTGTTCAATTGTGGCTAACGTGAGCTTATGAAATCTGAGAAAATAAATTTAAATCTGCAACTTTCGAAACAAACTACTGATTTGGCGATAGAAATAATTTAAATTTTTTTTGCCTTCAATGCTCTTGTTATGTCTCAGCATGGTAAGCTTGATATGCAGTTCAATATTGCATTACAGGGACGAAGCGATATTAACGATAATGCGCTTTATGTTCGATTGTTCGGGTTTATTAAGTTAAACAGGACTTCATCCTAATCAGATTGGTTTTCAGCAAAGCGAGCATAATCGCACAGGATGCGCTCCTTTCCTTGTCAAATGTGATTATGAATAAGTGAGTAAATACAGCAGAGCCTACTCTGAACACGATAGTAATTGCGTTTTAATAACTATGGACAAAACGAGTGAAATTTAAAATTCCTTCTTTCAGTCAGATCTGAAAATGCTGGAACTCGGTAGCAAATAAGGCTAAAGTGAAAAATGGCACTAAAAGCCGTTGTCTCTATCTCCCAATTGCTTCATTTAACAAAAAGTACGTAATAATGAAGATATCGAAGTTAAATGAATAAAACTCTCTAAAGCATGAAGAGATAGCGATCTAGATCCAATCGAGAACACCCTTTTATTTACAGGCAAGAGAATGCTATGGAACGTAATTTCTGATTTATCGAAGGTGCGTAAATAAATGCCACGTCGAGTAATAACGCCCGATATAAGTGCTCTTCCCTTTGAATAATAATGACTCTCTCGCATTGAAATGAGATGCGATAAAGGCCGGGAATATGGAAGGGACAGGTACAAAGAAATGACCCTCTTAAGGGAGCCATTGTTGGATGAAGAACACGTTTTATTGGAAATGGTAGAAATATTTCCGTTGAGAGGCGGGTGTCCTTTAAGTGCACGCCATCGATAAAGAAATATATCTAAAACACATTTTGACAATTCCCACATCAAATAATATTTCATTTACGCTTCACTTTTACTTCACAATTTAATTTGCCGGAAGCTTGCCAACATATTTGCATAAACAGCCCAATTAAAATATTTTCGCTGCAATAGGTTATTTTAAATGTGAACTTAGCCAAAAGTAGTCTGATTCTTACTAACAGTCACGTCGTAAATTTTGTTACGTTGTTGACCATTTAAAAACGTTCAACCTTCAATTAACTTTTTGCAAAATATTGTAATATATTTCGATTAAAATGCACCGTTTTAAAATTTAATTTTAGGGTACAAAATATGTTTACCGAAGTAATCAACATCAATTTCAATTATCGGAAAAAAATCCGCTGAACGGCTACCATAAATTAGAAATGCGTAAACACCCATTCAAATTATCCATGATCACCCACCGCCAATCTTCCTCAATTTAGTAATAAAGAAACAAATTATTTCGTTTAATAAGCAGCAATTAGCATAAACGAAAGCCCTTAATATCCGAGGTATGAATAATGCGAAACGGCACTTAATAACC
This sequence comes from Dendroctonus ponderosae, assembly GCF_020466585.1. Lineage (NCBI taxonomy): Eukaryota > Metazoa > Arthropoda > Insecta > Coleoptera > Curculionidae > Dendroctonus > Dendroctonus ponderosae. Next base: position 10,948,663 of record NW_026018916.1, on the reverse strand, counting down.
TTATATCAATTCGTTAATGGACCGCTATCGCAAGTGGCGTTCATTTAATGTGAAAAGTATAAACATCGATCGAAGAAGAAACTGAAATGTTTTAAATTCAAAAGGATTTTTTAGAAACAGCTCTTGCCTCCAAATAACACTGAAATGTAAATTTGATTTTTTTTGTTTGTCCACGTTTCAGGCTGGCATGATACAACTGAAAAAAGGAAAATATTTTGTTGAGCCCGCTTACCATCCAGACAAATCGATTGTTCCAGGCCATAAGCATCTAATATACAAAAGATCAGCTGTTATTAATAGCATACCCGATACCAAATTGGCAAAGAAGAGAAAGAAAAAGAAAAAAAAGAAATTTCATCATCAGTCAAACTGCGGAACAAGGGATCCAAAACGACTGACAGAGTAAGTTCGAAATCATTAGGCATGCTTATGCAGAAAACCGCAAAACAGAGCGTGAACTTTTATTGAACGCAAATGTTTAGAAAAGTTAGATTATTAAAATTAATTTGGATATGGAACTTCCAAAGCTGCTTAGGAAATAACTAAACAGTAAATATTATTATTATGTCAGATTATCCATCTAAATATAATATTTTGATTAAATAAATACCAGAGAAAATAAATAGCGCATCATAAAAATTATTTTTAGGCAGGCAAACGATACAATCACGGTGTTAAAAATAGTTTATTATTATGTGTTAATGAACTCACATACTTAATCCGAAAACTCATCATATGCGTCTCGATAAAAGGAAATTAATAGTCAAATAGGCCCCAACTAACTAACAGTTTGATCGAAGGTCGAAAAAATATTGAAAAAAGCATATACATTTTAGATTTATTTATAAATTTGGCAATTTGTATGTAAAATTTAGAATATTTGTTGTGCTAAAATAGATGTCCAAACTTGAATTTCACTGAAATAAAAAGTTTATAATTAATACAAAAAAATGTTTATTTTAGAATAGAATGGCAAAAGCAACTGGGCAAAGTTAAAGTGCAAGAAAAAAAGCACAAACATTCTAAGGCTCAGAAGAAATTTAAAATAGCCAGCATAAAACACTCCCGGATGAAGACGTTGAAGTACAAGCACATTAACAATGTAAGGGAACGGCGCTCAATAAGTCAACCCCATTTTGTAGAAACAGCAATTGTTGCTGACTCAAGCATGGGAGAATTTCACCAGGATGGAGACATTGAAACATACATTTTGACTTTGATGAATATGGTAAGAAATTATTTTATATAAATGTTCAATTCTTTCTTCTACAATAAAATGAAACCGACGCATTATTTGTATGTTTGCTTTTCTACCGCGGGTCATCGAATGCAGAAAATCGATTTCGATTCCAAGAGGTCTCGACACCAAAAGGTTAGCACTACGTAAAATAGATTTTCGAAATCCCGTAAGGGCGTTAAAAGCTTTAGGGTGTATTGCAGTTCTTTGACAACGGCCAAAGTAAAATAAAAGCTGAACTTAAAGAGCTTAAAAGCCAAAATCCGAACAAAGTAAAACTTATTTGCCGTCGGCTGAATTTTGATGTAAACGCATTTAAAAGAAATGACTGGGTTTGTGTTTGATCCTTTTTTCCAATTGGTTGCTAATATACTCCTTCCGGGCAAAGCAGGAATCTTGGATCGTTTTGTGATTTAAAATATTCCAGAATTATTCCTTGAAATTTCAATGTTCCTGATTTTTCTCCATTCTACTAGGTATCCTCGTTTTATCAAGACCCGAGCATTGGAAATTACATTAAAGTGGCAGTTGTGAAAATATTCCTTCTCGACTATCTATCAGATGAGCCGGAATTTAATTCTACCACTAATGCTGATGTAACATTGAAGAACTTCTGCAAATGGCAAAGAGATCTGAACCCCAAAGATGATTCTGATCCGCAACATCACGATGTGGCTATTCTACTGACAAGGTAACGGCCTTTGCCTGAATATTTTGACTAAAGTATGAACCTTTTCGCTTGTGTTTTCCAGAAAAGATATTTGCGCCAGACAAGATACTCCTTGTGGGACTTTGGGGGTGGCACACATTGGAGGAATGTGCAAAGCATCCAGAAGTTGCAGTGTGAACGAAGACAGTGGAATAACGTCAGCGCATACCATAGCCCATGAAATGGGGCATAAGTAAGTACTTGCAGATAATTCTAATCTAAACCAACAGTTTATTACTATTAACTAACCTAACCGGGTAGTTCCGCGCTAAATCGTTCGAAACACAAAATTCACATTTGCTTTCCATTATCAATAAAGGTGTTGCTGCAACTCGGTGCAGCATTAAAATATCCGTTTTACTAGCCTGAACTAAGATAATCCAAGCTACGGGTATAACTTTTTTTTATCGTTAAGTGAGCATAATCTTTACGACTCGAGTATATTGATATTTTATTGGTATCTCTATTACGCGCAGCTCCGGAGTGCTACATAAATAAAGATACAAGATAACCTATCAGGTTTAATGGAATATATCTTTTATTGCAACGTTAGGATGCTTTAGTTATTGGTCCACTTCTAGTCAACTATAGAATTTTCCAAAGCAATTTGTTTCTCATTGTTTTAAGTGATTTCCATTTAGATTGTGAAGACGCATTTGCATTTTTTAAAATTGATCAGTTAATGTTTGCTCTTTGCACCAGTCAAATGAATATGAGTCTGACATGAATATTGGGCTCAAATCCAATAAATCCAAATCACTAAGTTTGTAAAAAAGACAGAATTTCCTCACGTCTTTTATTACAGATTGATAAACAGGCTCCTATTTCGCAATAAGAACGAATTATTTATCAAAAAGTAGTCAAGAACTATCACCTAGAGGGTATCCTGTGACACAGTTAGGCTCAAGCTCAAATACCCAAAAAGAAGTTTGTAAAAAAATGAATCCGCCTCAACAATATGGAACTTATGTACAAAATAAGTTTGTATTTCAAATTAACTGGAAAATGCCAAGTAGAAAATTGAGTTGGCAGGAACCGTTTTAAACCGTACTAGAAGTAATTTTGATAAGATTTTATCAAAAAATACATATAGTAAGCAAGCAGAAGCATAATTTACAAATGTTGCTTCGAATGCAGGTTGGCTCATGATATCGGTAATTTTGTATTTTTTTTAAATAAAATTCTATATATGTGATTCTTTTTCATTCGGATTTCTTAATAGAATTTAATTTAATTTTGTTCGCATCCTTGGCATCTAAAATGTACCATTTCGCTTTTTCGTGTGTTATATTTTCAAATAGAGTTTGCACACAAATGCATATCAAAGATATCAGAATTAGAACGTTAAATTAAATCTTACATTTTTATAACCAATCTAATTTTAAGAGTAATTTTTGACTTTTCAATTGCCAGTTTAGTTTTGATGTCCTATTGGTAAGTTAGTTGGAAAAATAACCGATTTTTAGATGTTCCAAAATTTTCAATTGAGTCCACATTTTTGTGCCTTATATGAACATGTTATAATTAAACTGAGTTGAAATTAACGTTGTTAAGTTGATATTAACGTGAAATTGAACATTTTAACTTATGATCTGAAATAACTTTAACTTCAAAAGTCGAATGTAAAATGTGAGCTTAATCTTTTTTGGCATACTCATTTTTGGCTGCTGGCTGAAATGTTTAATATAGAAGCGGTGTAATTTGGATAACTTCATTTTAAACACAAGCACATTTTTTTTTTCATTTTTAGCACATTTTGAAACTGAAGCTGAAAATTTAAACTTTTTTAAAATTTTAAAATTTCAATTTAAAATACAACATTTAAATGCGGTCATATTTTCAAAATCGACGCAGTAAACTTGAGCAGTAAATTTGCGATTAAATGAAATAGTGAATTTCTTGCCAAATGCTAATTAAATTTATCTCGGGAAATCTTCAAGCATTTTGCAATACAGGACACCATTTTAAACTATGTATTATTATTATTTTTATTAATGTCTTGTAGACAAATATTCGTTTTGCTCCGTTAATTTATTAATCTTTGCAGTCAATTTTTAACGGATATTCTGCTAAGCTAAAGCTGAAATATTTTTTTGTTTCATCCTAACATTTGTACAAAGTTCGTGGAGAAAAATGAAACATCTTTTCCTACGAAGGTAAAACTGAAATAATTCAATATTTTACAGCTTTGGCATGCTGCACGATACGGAAAAAATTGGATGCAAGAGAAAAGTTGGAAACAAAGTCCACATTATGACTCCGGCATTTGAAGCCGATGCAGTTCAAGTGAGCTGGTCGAATTGCAGCAGACGAGAAGTTACCAACTTTTTGGAGTAAGTACCTAATCAATTTTCCTACTTTTTTTCAGAGCGCAATTGTATTGGAGAAAAAGTAAATAGGGGTTACTTTAGCTTTCAGTGCCTTTGATTCAAAAACATGTTTCTTGTACAGTGAGTGCGTATATGCTGGAAACGCTATTTTGATATACGATATAACAAAGTGAAATTTATATGCGCTCATGCACAACATCCGCCTGCACAGTATTGGTAAATATTCACTTGCAGAGTAGTAATTTACTCAACATGATCCGCATTTTCAAGCACATATTTCAAAATGGTGAATTAACATAAGTAAACTCTGCCTCGAGTCTCGCCGACGGTGTGATGCAACAAAAACAAAAACAAGCGGAATTTTGCATAAATAAGTCAAAGTTGACACACCAAGCAGTTTATCGTTACTACGGGATTACTATATTTTCATTTTATTATGGTCTCAGCAGTCGGTGAATGAAAATAAACGAACTACGAAATATAGGCTGATCTGCATATGTAATTATAGATGAAACATTGTTTGAGGCCTGCTCAACATGCACTAGATTCTTAATTGCTAAGGTCAAGATAGAGTGTTACCACTTAGTTTTAGTATAGGGCAAATTTTTGGTTAATTTTACTAACGCAACTCGAGCCGTAAAGTAGCATACACTTATAATACTTTTCGCAAAAGGTTCGATGATAAAGCAATACAAAATGTGACTCAGTGCACAAAATATGGCAGCAGGAAAATAGTTGCAAATTTTTCCGAACATCAATAACGAACTGTATATTTAAATACAAAATGAGTAACTTAATTCAGATAAATTGATCATTTGAATCAAAACTAAAATAATAATACGGGCCTGATTGTAATGTTCAGATATATTTGCATATTTCTTTAACATTTTAAATAAGAACCTGAATATAGCATGAATTCAGCATGATCAATGCGGAAAAACTGAAATTGAAATAAAACAAAACAAAAACGATTTGTCTTAAAATTATTGAGAATTCTTGTTATTCCTGTTGTTTTTTCAGAAACTTATCGAAATATGTAAATTCGATAACGGGCTAAATAACTAACTAATCAAAAAACGTTGCCCCCAACTTCTATCATTAAGTATATAGAAAGCTTGTTTATATCTTATTCGATTTGTAACTTACTATTCGATTTGTTTATTTCGACTCTCGACTCTTAAAAAAAATCATTCATAACAGAAAAAATTACTAATTTACAAAATTTATTGCAATAATTTTACATCTGAAAAATATTCTCCTTTCTATAACAAGATGTTTTTCCATATTACAATATCTACCCGTGCTTCAACCAGTAAACAACATTTCACCGCAATGTAAATATCTAATTTTTTTAGCTGGTCGGCCAAGTTCTATCTCAGGCTTACAATTATTTAGATCAAGTAGATAATTTAAGGATTAGATCGGAAATGATGCGACTGAATAATTCATAAATTCAGACCAATCCAGTGCTATTCATGATCTAAAAAACGCGAATTTTATTGAAATGACGTACCTATTTAAATTTTGAAGTTTTTGTACCTTTTTAAGTGCATAATATTAAACCATCATTGATAAGTGGTAAATTTGAACTTAATTTACCGTGAATTGAGAATATTAACTTGCTAATGTGCCTAGTTTCTATTTCACATCAATGTAAAATTCATAATAAAAGTTGAAAGTAGGTGAAATTTTCAGAATGATGTAAAAAGTTCGATATTATTGTATTTCACATACATATTTCTAAAAATGTAAAACAATGTCTAAATGTCACAGTAAAGTAAAATTGTAGGTAATCGTAACGATAAGTGGAGGAATGAAACCTTTTATCCAACATGCAAAAAGAAAGTTTCAATTAGAAGCTAAATGGTATACCAAAAGTATATTCATATAATTTCTTATACAAGGTGAAGAATGATTTTCCATTTAGTTTAGTTAATAATTTTATATATAAAATATTGTGAAAATTAAAATGTGAAAATTCAATATATGAACTCTTTCAGAAGTATTTCCTGTGAGAAATAGCATTTACGCAATGCCAATAAATAGAAGCTTGATATCCTTTCTCGACCATTTCGGAATAACTGAAAACGTTTTCGAGGAATTTATGTTTGTTGGATTGATTGTCACTTTTTTTCAATTCCTTATTTTGTTGTTTTCAAGAAACAGCCGGCCGCACTTTATTTTTCGAACACTCGGTATATATAGCAAAAAATAAATTGTCACTGGGAAAATATTGACGTGAGTGAAAATGTTAAATAATATTTTAGAAGAGCAAGATTCATAATATTTATCAGAAAGTTTTAATAAATTATAAGTGTTTATTAGCAACCAACAAAATTCTATAAAGAATGCGGTTTTCTATATATTTGACTAAATAAAAAAAAAAATAAATATTTCTTGCTCTTATGTTAAAAAATTAGTGTAACCACTCATAAGGCAATATGTATAAGTAAAAGTGTAAGCAGTTTTATGCAAGTGCACCTTAAAATTTATTTAAAAAAGTGCTGATGCTAAGCTGTGTTTACGTAATGGTATTTTATCAAGTGACTGTTGACAGAGCTAGTTTCTAGAATACTTTCAATTGTTTAAAGAGACTTCTCTTCCAAAACCCATTCGATCCACTACAAAATCCATGCGTTTCAAGTAATTCTTTCAACTCGAACAAATCATTAATAATTCAACAAAGACAACATCGACCAAGTCGAATTTATTCTAATTTATTGAACAAGTGGATCATGTCCAAACCCCTTATCAAAATAAGTTTACAAACTTTTTCGAACAAATTGCCTTTAACAAACTCTCCAGTTGTCTTTGATGGTCGTCAGGAAAGTCGTCGGTAAGTTATTTATTTATTCAAGATTATGTGAATTTTGCTCAGTTTTCAGTCTCGATAACGAAATTCAGTGTTTTAATTAAAGTCTCCGGAACTGGGAATTACGGAACTTTATGTAGAAGATGGATAAAGTTGGGTTCATTAAGATTACATAATTGTTCTTAAAGACCAACATTTTTCGACGAAATCAGAGGTGAAGTTAGGTGCCCGATTAGCAGTCACTATTACTTTTAATTCTAACTGTTTACAACGTTAAAATATATTCACGTCAACGAATTTATCTCAATTTTGTTGCCACTGAAGGGCTGTTAAAATCCTAGTCTAGACTTATTTTATGCTTCAGATATTTATTTTAAATTATACCTATATAATTTAAAATAAATATCTGAAGCATAAAAGTCGTTACAAAGGTAATTAACACATGCAAATTAGTTAAGACACTTGTTCTTTCATCTTCAACAGAATTACGTATACCAAATATAATTTCGACACGAAAGCACAACAAAAATACATAAAACATGTGTGTGGACATGATATATGTCTCTTTTATACTCCGGAATCTCGGAAGCGTCTAGTCCTAGACAAGTTGTGCGCTTAGAGCTTTGTCTAGATCTCGGATTTTTATAGAAATGAAAGGTGAATTGTCTTACTAAATAAAGCAGAAAAAGACTAGAGGCATAATACGGTTTTTTCAATTGAGAAATACGATAATGAAAAATACAGTTGTTGRAATCTGAATCAAGAGCCAACTGTAGGTGATATGCTCTAATGCCGTTAAAACCTATGCAATATCACGACTGTGTGCCTATTAGAAGCGGTTTTATAAAAGATAAACGGTTTATGATAAATAACTTTGAACGTCACGAAGCCCCGAGCTGTCGGGAGTATTTAAAACACCAGGCGAAGCCCGAGTTAATCTTTCCCTGCCTGGTAAGGTTACAGGATAAAAAACGTTTTTTCATGACAGAAACTCCATGACGCCTCACTTAGACTCGAAAAACTCGATTCGTTTTGATTAAATAGCGTAGACCGAATATTTATCATGATTTTATGCTGAAAACTTCAAGCCTGCTCTCGAACTCACGTTGTTACTGACACTAGCAAATTCCCCTGAAGGTTTATGGCACGTTACAGACAGTTTTGAAATTACGTATAGTTATAGGAAAAATATAAATAGATTTTTATGTTGTCACGCACCCCCAAAGGGTTTACAAAATTCAATATAACGAGATCAGTCGGCGTGAGACACATTTTAATAGATATTTTGATTGGAAGTGTAGGGAAAATTTAATACAGTATTCAGTAGTTTGCAAAAACGGTGTCTGAGCCGTGAGTCAACAAACAAGTCATCCAGACAAATTTTTCGGTCAACGCTTCAGCCTCCGTTCTCAAGAAAATTACTTCGAAACAATCCAGTGGCAACATAATTTAAAATATTCTTTGCAGAAAAACCTGTTTACATCCGAGAATTGCTTCATTATGGAGTGTG